>NC_059196.1:31425584-31725584 GCF_020615455.1 Coregonus clupeaformis
TTACACAGAGGCCTGTACTCTGGAGCGGGATCGATTTGTCAGAGGAAGGCCCTCAAAATTGTCAAAAACTCCAGCCACCCTAGTCATAGACTGTTCTCTCTGCTACCGCACGGCAAGCGGTACCGGAACGCCAAGTCTAGGTCCAAAAGGCTTCTCAACAGCTTCTACCCCCAAGCCATAAGACTCCTGAACAGCTAATCATTGCTACCCAGACTATTTGCCCTGCCACCCCCCACCCCCCTCTTTTACGCTGCTGCTTTTACGCTACGTTATTATTTATGCATAGTCACTTTAACTCTACCCACATGTACATATTACCTCAATTTCCTCGACTAGCCGGTGCCCCCGCACATTGACTCTGCACCGTTTCCCCCCTGTATATAGCCTCCCTACTGTTATTTTATTTTACTGCTGCTCTTTAGTTATTTTTGTATTTTATTTTTACTTAACACAAAAAAAAGTATTTCAAAATGCTTTGCTGGTTAAGGGCTTGTAAGTAAGCATTTCACTGTAATGTCTACACCTGTTGTATTCGGCGCATGTGGCAAATAAAATTTTATTTGATTTGGAGGTGGAGGGTCCGTCATGGTCTGGGGCGGTGTGTCACAGCATCATCGGACTGAGCTTGTTGTCATTGCAGGCAATCTCAACGCTGTGCGTTACAGGGAAGACATCCTCCTCCCTCATGTGGTACCCTTCATGCAGGCTCATCCTGACATGACCCTCCAGCATGACAATGCCACCAGCCATACTGCTCGTTCTGTGCGTGATTTCCTGCAAGACAGGAATGTCAGTGTTCTGCCATGGCCAGCGAAGAGCCCGGATCTCATTCCCATTGAGCATGTCTGGGACCTGTTGGATCGGAGGGTGAGGGCTAGGGCCATTTCCCCCAGAAATGTCCGGGAACTTGCAGGTGCCTTGGTGGAAGAGTGGGGTAACATCTCACAGCAAGAACTGGCAAATTTGGTGCAGTCCATGAGGAGGAGATGCACTGCAGTACTTAATGCAGCTGGTGGCCACACCAGATACTGACTGTTACTTTTGATTTTGACCCCCCCTTTGTTCAGGGACACATTATTCAATTTCTGTTAGTCACATGTCTGTGGAACTTGTTCAGTTTATGTCTCAGTTGTTGAATCTTGTTATGTTCATACAAATATTTACACATATTAAGTTTGCTGAAAATAAACGCAGTTGACAGTGAAAGGACGTTTATTTTTTTGCTGAGTTTATGTGATTGTATACAAATGGAAGCAATGTTTGAAGTTATTATGTTTTAGTCTAATATTATATATGTTTGGGCTCAGGGGTCACTTTAATGCAGAATTCAGAGTTTTTCACACAGAAAAATAAAAATGCGTAAGAAATATCTTGCTGTGTTTTGTAAAATGCTTCTTAATGTAATTTCTGCTCGTCAACAGACCAACGTTAATTTTGTGCTTCAGTAGCTGACTGATGTGTAGCTACTTTTCTCCTGTACTTTTCATGCAAGATTAACTTCAAACAAAACATTAGGAAAATGTAGCTGGCTACATTCTTTCTAAGATAAACATTAGAAATATATGATGGCCATGCATCGTTTTTGCAAAAACGATCTTGCTTTTTCATTTTAAGCTCATTTACTTGTGTGGTTGCTAGCCAAATAGCATTGCACTTCTGTTATCATCTGATGAAAATGAAGCTGTTTTCTGACGAATGTGTTGCACTAATGTATTTTCTGTGAAGGAAAAAAACACTGTTGACTTTCAATATAAAACGCAGGTGAAATGGTTTAAAACACAGATTTCTTGATGGTGTATGTTTTGAAAATGCTAATTTCTGAACTCTAACCCGACCCCTGGGGCTTCTTGCGGTCAATTTGCAGTCTACTAATTATTTGTAATTATGTTCTTGCCCTCTGACCATCCGCTCAAGAAAAAATCAGCCCACGGCTGAATCTAGTCGATGATCCCTGCACTATAAACTCAAAGTCAAGCTTTCTTTATGATCACTTAGGATACAGTATTACCACTTAGACAGGTTTTGTTGGAGAATCATTTATTTGTAGATAATACTAATAATGCACAGGTCAACAACAACAACACAACTAATCAGATCCTAGGTCACCCTTCCCAACCTGATTGATGTTAAAACATAATATTATTGCTCAGCCTTTACACCATCAAAAGGGCCCTGGTAGGGCTTTATGTCACTTCATCTTATCCATTAAACATGCATCTGTAAATAGGACTGTGTATCTACCCACTCTTCCTCCCTTGGAACATAAACTGGATTTAATTTGATTGATTATAGAGGCAAATCATTTCATTTACTGTAGAAATGTGAAAGAATGACACATTTTTCTCATATTATAAAGCATCTGCTCTCTGCACCTCTCTCTCTCTCTGCCCCTTTCTACCTCCAGCGTTTTCTTGCCTCTGTAATACTAATGTTAGCTAATATAATTGTTTTCCAACCAGCTTGTCCTTATTAAATCAGAGCTCATCTTCTGAAATTGTATACAAAATTAAGTCAAATAGGATGAAGTTTTAGTGGTTATAAGTCAGTTTAAAATACAGAATGCATCATCATTATGAGATGATGGTCATTTTGACCTGTAAGCAGCCTTCCCTTAGTCAGCATTGTCTTATGAGACCTCCTACTGTAGTAGTAGAGGCCATCTAATGTGACTTAAACAATTACAATTGTTTACAATTATTATGTTATATTATTTTGTAGTATGTGTGTTACTAAAGGCACAATGTGGCTTGCTCAAAAAAGTATGTTATTGTTCCTACCCTAAGAATCCTGTCTTTTTTACTTTTTCTCTGTGCTGTTCTCAGTTCTCTACCATCGATGTGGACCAGGCCATGTTCCAGCCATACCCCTCTGAGATTGTGTTCCAGAATTATACGCCCTCAGAGACCTATGAGATTTCACTGATTCTCCGTAACATTGACAAGGTAGGACAAGGCGGGTTTGAGTACCAGGGAAGCGTGGAAGGTTGATGTGGACATTAGATTGCCAAGACCTGGCTGAGCAAGCAGCCATGTGGAGAGTGGGTAGTTCTGGAGATGTGCTTTGTCCGTCTGACTTCCCAGTGATAATTGTACAGCATAGGTTATTAGGACACAATGCCCACTGGTCATTAGTTACAACCCCATATGTGCCACACCAATACGTGATTGGATTCTCCATTAAAAAGTGCTCCACTGCAAACACTCAATAAACTGTAATGAATCAGATGAAAGGGCTGAATCATGCACGTTTTTGACACATGAAAAGGCATAACAATCTTTTTACAATGCTACAATGATTGATATGCTTTTAACTTGCCTCTCAGTTATGTTACCATTGATCAACGATGATGTTATGTCTCTTCTTTCACATGTTGATAATGCATTGTGGAAGTCACAGACATTGGGAGGTACAGTAATATTAGTATATAATGCAACAGTGATTCTCAACTTAATAGAATATCTGGACTTGCTCAGATTATGTGCATTGTGCATTATTACCCTTTTTCTTATAGGCTACAGTGCATTCTCAATATTCTGCACACAATAATATACCTCCCTTTCCCCTACGCTCATCCTCTCAAATACCCACTATTCCTACCGGTATCATCCTTTCAGAACAGTGAAACTCATTAGTAACTACATTATAATGTGTTTTGTAATTAGGGATTTTTTAAATAGTTTGAACAAAAAGCATTGTGATGAAAGGATACTACAGTGTCAACTGATTTGCTAGCCTACAACCAACATACTGCGTTGGTGGATTTTCTCCCTACCATTTACCTTTTAGAGATGGGGCTGGGGGTAGTAGTGAGATAGTGTGGTAGAGAGACAAATACTCTAATAAATATGTATATGAATTCCCTGGAAAAACAACCTCTTTATTAAATTTATTCATGACCACATTGAAGCTGTGCTGCATACAGTAGTTGCATTTAAAATGCAAGGAGAAAATATATGAAAGATTTAGCTTCGTAGCCAAATGTCTCACTTCCTCACTGCAGTCCCATTTGATGGAGAATATATAGGCCTAGAATAAGTTATTGGCAGTACAGTTCCTTTTATTTTATGGTCATATCAATCCTGAATCTCTAAATACACTATGTTGCATACCTGTCCAAACCCCAAACTCTTTTTAGCATGTATTGCATTTGGCTTTATTTCATATCAAACAGAAGCTAAACAAGTCAACTTTTACGTTGATGCATTTGGTGACATACTGTTCTGTACCAGTGTTAATTTCATTAACAATAACTATGATTAAAAATATTTGTCAACAACCTATTTTTCCTGATGAAAACTAATGACGATAACAAGACGAGATGCCATCAAAAAAACGATATCCTTGTAGGAACAAATTCGTTTTCATTTTAGTTGACGAAAATGTGACAAGGCGAGTATTCCAAGAGACTAATGGACGTTCAATTTGACATGAAGTTCCTTTTCATCTGTTTTGTCCAATCATAAGCGTTCATGCCTTTGCAGAATATTTAATGCAATCCTCTCATTGGCAGAATTATCCGCTTTCAGTTATGCGGTCTGATTGAGCTGATCTGCTCGGCTCCCCCACACAGCTCCCGGGTGGTCACTTCAGTCACTCGTAAGTCTTTTGAACTGATGCATAGCCAGTGAACCAGGATACATCAGTTGTAGCTAACCTCAACTAGAAACAGTAATGTTTACTCTCTTACTTTCATGTTGGCTATTTTCGCTTTGATCACATCACAAGCTCCATTTTCCCATGTGTGCTGTTATTCATCTGTATTGCCGCTCTCGCGGTCGGCAAATGCGAGTGCAGGGAATCACTGTTATTTACCCCCATCCTAAGGTTATGATTGGGAGAAAAGAGCTGTATGCCTAAATTGTTTAACCTGTAGCCAAGGCTTTGTAGCCTATGGTAAATCATGTCTGGCATTGGTTACAATCTGCCACAATAGCAATGTGCCAGCTATATGAGGGGATAGTAGGCTTAGTTGGAAAAGGCTATCTTAATGTGCACATGATGGAAGTTACAAGTCAATTATTAATTATTTCATGGAAAGAAATGCACTGACGAATATGTGACAAAACTGACTTGGACTAAAACTAGACAAAAACTGTTCAGAGTTTAAGTCGACTGATATTAACTAAAACTAAGAAGGATGAAATTACTAAAATGTGACTTAGACTAAAATGTATCTAAAATAGCTGCCAAAATTAACACAGTTCTGTACCTTAGTATGGTCTGCCAAACTGCCACCAGCTTGTTGAAATATATATACACTGCTCAAAAAAATAAAGGGAACACTAAAATAACACATCCTAGATCTGAATGAATGAAATAATCTTATTAAATACTTTTTTCTTTACATAGTTGAATGTGCTGACAACAAAATCACACAAAAATTATCAATGGAAATCAAATGTATCAACCCATGGAGGTCTGGATTTGGAGTCACCCTCAAAATGTAAAGTGGAAAACCAGACTACAGGCTGATCCAACTTTGATGTAATGTCCTTAAAACAAGTCAAAATGAGGCTCAGTAGTGTGTGTGGCCTCCACGTGCCTGTATGACCTCCCTACAACGCCTGGGCATGCTCCTGATGAGGTGGCGGATGGTCTCCTGGGGGATCTCCTCCCAGACCTGGACTAAAGCATCCGCCAACTCCTGGACAGTCTGTGGTGCAACGTGGCGTTGGTGGATGGAGCGAGACATGATGTCCCAGATGTGCTCAATTGGATTCAGGTCTGGGGAACGGGCGGGCCAGTCCATAGCATCAATGCCTTCCTCTTGTAGGAACTGCTGACACACTCCAGCCACATGAGGTCTAGCATTGTCTTGCATTAGAGGAACCCAGGGCCAACCGCACCAGCATATGGTCTCACAAGGGGGTCTGAGGATCTCATCTCGGTACCTAATGGCAGTCAGGCTACCTCTGGCGAGCACATGGAGGGCTGTGCGGCCCCCAAAGAAATGCCACCCCACACCATGACTGACCCACCGCCAAACCGGTCATGCTGGAGGATGTTGCAGGCAGCAGATCGTTCTCCACGGCGTCTCCAGACTCTGTCACGTCTGTCACATGTGCTCAGTGTGAACCTGCTTTCATCTGTGAAGAGCACAGGGCGCCAGTGGCGAATTTGCCAATCTTGGTGTTCTCTGGCAAATGCCAAACGTCCTGCACGGTGTTGGGCTGTAGCACAACCCCCACCTGTGGACGTAGGGCCCTCATACCACCCTCATGGAGTCTGTTTCTGACCATTTGAGCAGACACATGCACATTTGTGGCCTGCTGGAGGTCATTTTGCAGGGCTCTGGCAGTGCTCCTCCTGCTCCTCCTTGCACAAAGGCGGAGGTAGCAGTCCTGCTGCTGGGTTGTTGCCCTCCTACGGCCTCCTCCACGTCTCCTGATGTACTGGCCTGTCTCCTGGTAGCGCCTCCATGCTCTGGACACTACGCTGACAGACACAGCAAACCTTCTTGCCACAGCTCGCATTGATGTGCCATCCTGGATAAGCTGCACTACCTGAGCCACTTGTGTGGGTTGTAGACTCCGTCTCAAAAGTGACCAAAACATCAGCCAGGAAGCATAGGAACTGAGAAGTGGTCTGTGGTCACCACCTGCAAAACCAGTCCTTTATTGGGGGGTGTCTTGCTAATTGCCTATAATTTCCACCTGTTGTCTATTCCATTTGTACAACAGCATGTGAAATGTATTGTCAATCAGTGTTGCTTCCTAAGTGGTTTGATTTCACAGAAGTGTGATTGACTTGGAGTTACATTGTGTTGTTTAAGTGTTCCCTTAATTTTTTTGAGCAGTGTATTTTTAAACAGGCAAGGAAGAAAAATTATTATGTTCTTCTTGCAGGTATTTTTCTTAAATGTTTTTCTTGTCTTTGATCTTCTTTTGTGGCTTAGGAGAGTAGGGAGTAGGGATGTTGCAAAGTAAAAGTGGAGAGTTAGTCATTATGTCTCTCTATTTCTCTCTCTCTGTCTCGCTCTCTTGCTTTGTTTCTCTCTCTATTTCTCTGTGTGTACGTGCGTGTGTGTCTGTCTGATCTTTAGATCCCACGGCGGGTGAAGGTGGTGGAGGGAGACTCTCTGTATTTTAAATTGGTCAGTCCAGTGGATGTATGTAGCAAAGTGGCCCCAGGGTTGGCGTCCACATTCAGGGTCCTCTTTATACCTCAGGAGAACAAGGTACTGTCAACACAAAAATGATATATTTTTTCATGGCAACACACTTAACAAACAACTGGAACACTGTAAAGTTGCAATAAACTATTACGTTTTATTTTAATGCTATGGATCAAAGCAAACAAGTGTTTCCAACTTTATTCCAACTTTATTCAATCTATTGATGCTCATGAAATTTCCTCTTTCTGATTTAAAACGAAAAACATCTTTCTTATGTTCTGAACATTACTGAAAGAAATGTAGGCCTAGTTATGAAACCAATCTCATTCATTACCCTTGGTCTGAATGAAAGATTTCAATGCTTCAGGTTTTCGTCTTCAGTAATGACAACACGGTGAAACATCAATATCAAAGCTCATATTCCTTGTTAATGCGCCTCTGCACTGTAATTCTATCAGAGAGTGTGCTTTGATGAGCATGGGCATGAGAGGGAATGTTTCCACCACCGCCTACTCTCATTCCATTAGCTGCCATTCTCCAGGCTCTAATATGGCCAGGTAATCTGCTTTGCTCTGCTTGCACATTAATACAGAGTGCAGTTGTTAGAGAGATTCAGGGCCCTTGGCAACATAATCAGGCCTGGAGCCAACTCATCTGTATGGAGACAATAGGGAGAGATGAGGACTGTTTGGATGACAGACCCCCGAAAAAACAACATACTTCTTCTAAATGTCATGACAAGATGTGAACAATTGGAGCAGCAGTGAACCTTTGGTTATGCATGTGTTATAGTTCCAAGACATTGTTGATCAGGACATGTCCTTCATGCACCACATGAGACAGCATCCAATAAGAAACTGATCAAAGTTTAATCTGAAATCTACCGCTGTGCTGTCCTTGTGAACTTCATAAAGTAAGCTCTCCTCCCCTCTCTCCTAGGACTACATCCACAGGCTCATCTGTGTGACAGAGAGGGAGAGGTTTGAGGTTCCTATCCGGGCGATCGGGGCGCGGGCCATCCTAGACTTCCCTGACCACCTGCACTTCTCTCTGTGCCCTGTGAAGTGTTCCTCACAGAAGACCCTGCTGGTGCGCAACATTGGCAACTGTGAGGCCAAGTTCCAGCTAAGCACACACAGGTGAGAGATGATCTATGGTAGGAGTCTGTTCTAGTCTCTAGTCTGTTCTAGCCCAAGTACTCCATGCTAAACCAACCATTTCTACCTGTCCATGCCTTTGTTCTGCCAAGCCCTTTTTCAGTGGAGCCCCCTCTTGGAACTATTGGTGTTGGCGAGAGCATGCAGGTGACAGTAGACTTCCTCCCCAAGACTGCAGGAGACCACAGCCAGGACCTGCTGCTTCACTACCATACAGGTGCATTACCATTACTATGAAGCAGCAGCTACACCACACAGGTCTGGCTAGACAAGATTCAGTATCATTTACATTTACATTTACATCATTTAGCAGACGCTCTTATCCGGAGCGACTTACAAATTGGTGCATTCAACTTATGATAGCAAGTGGGACAACCACTTTTTTTCTTCTTTTTCTTTATGGGAGGGTGGGGGGGGGGGGGGGTAGAAGGATTACTTTATACTATTCCAGGTATTCCTTAAAGAGGTAGGGTTTCAAGTGTCTCCGGAAGGTGGTCAGTGACTCCGCTGTCCTGGCGTCGTGGGGGAGCTTGTTCCACCATTGGGGTGCCAGAGCAGCAAATAGCTTTGACTGGGCTGAGCGGGAACTGTGCTTCTGTAGAGGCAGGGGAGCTAGCAGGCCAGAGGTGGATGAACGTAGTGCCCTCGTTTGGGTGTAGGGTCTGATCAGAGCCTGAAAATAAGGAGGTGCCGTTCCCCTCACAGCTCCGTAGGCAAGCACCATGGTCTTGTAGTAGATGCAAGCCTCAACTGGAAGCCAGTGGAGTGTGCAGAGGAGCGGGGAGACATGAGAGAACTTGGGAAGGTCGAACACCAGACGGGCTGCGGCGTTCTGGATAAGTTGTAGGG
Organism: Coregonus clupeaformis; assembly: GCF_020615455.1. Classification (NCBI taxonomy): domain Eukaryota; kingdom Metazoa; phylum Chordata; class Actinopteri; order Salmoniformes; family Salmonidae; genus Coregonus; species Coregonus clupeaformis. The sequence goes on from NC_059196.1 coordinate 31,434,705, forward strand.
GTTTAATGGCACAGGCAGGGAGCCCAGCCAACAGCGAGTTGCAGTAATCCAGACGGGAGATGACAAGTGCCTGGATTAGGACCTGTGCTGCTTTCTGTGTAAGGTAGGATCGTACTCTGCGAATGTTGTAGAGCATGAACCTGAAGGATCGGGTCACCGCTTTGATGTTAGCAGAGAACGACAGGGTGTTGTCCAGGGTCACGCCAAGGCTCTTTGCACTCTGGGAGGAGGACACAATGGAGTTGTCAACCGTGATGGCGAGATCATGGAGCGGGCAGTCCTTCCCAGGGAGGAAGAGCAGGTCCGTCTTGCCGAGGTTCAGCTTGAGGTGGTGATCCGACATCCACACTGATATGTCTGCCAGACATGCAGAGATGCAATTCGCCACCTGGTTATCAGAAGGGGGAAAGGAGAAAATTAATTGTGTGTCGTCTGCGTAGCAATGATAGGAGAGACCATGTGAGGATATGACAGAGCCAAGTGAGTTGGTGTATAGAGAGAATAGGAGAGGGCCTAGAACTGAGCCCTGGGGACACCAGTGGTGAGAGCACGTGGTGCGAAGACAGATTCTCGCCACGCCACCTGGTAGGAGCGACCTGTCAGGTAGGACGCAATCCAAGAGTGAGCAGCGCCGGAGATGCCCAACTCGGAGAGGGTGGAGAGGAGGATCTGATGGTTCACAGTATCAAAGGCAGCGGATAGGTCTGGAAGGATAAGAGCAGAGGAGAGAGAGTTAGCTTTAGCAGTGTGGAGAGCCTCCGTGACACAGAGAAGAGCAGTCTCAGTTGAATGACCAGTCTTGAAACCTGACTGGTTTGGATCAAGAAAGTCATTCTGAGAGAGATAGCAGGAGAGTTGGCTAGAGACGGCACGCTCAAGAGTTTTGGAGAGAAAAGAAAGAAGGGATACTGGTCTGTAGTTGTTGACATCGGAGGGATCGAGTGTAAGTTTTTTGAGGAGGGGTGCAGTATCCTTGGAACTTTATAAATGGTCACCATTATACTGATGTTAGACATGCATCTATACTCTACAACCATCTACATCCAAACCCCCCAAAAGTCGAACTTAAAGTGTACAAACCATACACAATATACACTGAGTGTACAAAACATTAGGAGCCCTTTTGCCCTCAGAACAGCCTCAATTCTTCTGGAAATGGACTCTTCAAGGTGTCGAAAGCGTTTCACAGGGATGCTGGCCCATGTTGCCTCCAATGCTTCCCACAGTTGTATCAAGTTGGCTGGATGTCCTTTGGGTGGTGGACTGTTCTTGATACACACGGGATACTGTTGAGCATGAAAAACCCATCAGCGTTGCAGTTCTTGACAAACCGGTGTGCCTGGCACCTACTACCATACCCCATTCAAAGGCGCTTAAATATTTTGTCTTGCCCATTCACCCTATGAATAGCACACACACAATCCATGTCTCAATTGTCTCAAGGCTTAAAAATCATTCTTTAACCTGTCTCCTCCCCTTCATTTACACTGATTGAATTGGATTTAACAAGTGACATCAGTAAGAGATCATAGATTTCACCTGGATTCACCTGGTCAGTCTCAGTCTATGTCATGGAAAGAGCGGGTGTTCTTAATGTTTTGTACACTCAGTGTACACCTCTCCCCAGAGTCCCCACAGATAGGCCCACTCACTTTGCATTACACTAGCACACAAGTACTTGCTCTTCACTAGTAAGGTACTTCACAGAAACACATGCATACACACACTCACGTTACATATGATTTTTGCATAAAGATAATCAACTACATCAAATGGAGTGGAACTAAAAGGATGAATCTGTTTATACATTCGCTGTGAACAAAATAATTAAATATCCCCTTCATAATGACCCTGCAGCAGGAATGGTAAAACAGTGTTAATCATTTCAGGGGCATTTATTCACACAGTCTTTAATCTCTGCTCTTTCACACAGGTTGCACCTAGCGGAGAGGGAAAACACCCTAATTAGCATATGTCCTATTATGAGTGTGGATGGCTGGGGGTGCTGGTGTTATCTGTTGCCTATAGCAGTGTGGTCAGCCCAGTTAGAATGGGCAGCCCCTGGAGACACATCTCTCTTGTTTTGTTTGTGTGATTATACCAGTTAATGGTTTGAGATATTGATAGAACTCTATTGGAAACCCCGATATGTTATCTTTTCCAGCTGGAATGTAAGCGGATGTGCAGTTATTTTTGGCTCAATTCAAGATCATAAACTGTCCCATGTTTGTGATTGTGATGATGGGTAGTGCTGGCAAAGTGACCTTGTAGAATTCCAAGGTGATTGTGGTGTTAAAGATTGATAAAAGGGTTTAGACTATGGTGAAATCCAGACTTGATGGAGGATTTAGAGTGGTCCCCCTTTATCACTTAATTCTTTTGACAAGCCTTTGGTATAATTGAAAGTTGATAAAAGGTGAATTAAGATGTGATGGAGAACTGTATCTGTGTGAGATACAGTAAACCAATTAAAAGACAGAGTACTTGATTGATGAGTGTGTGTGTGTGTGCATGTGCATGTGTATGTATGTGCATGAGTGTGTGCGTGCATCCGTGCGTGCATGCGTGTTTGTGTGCGAGTGCACGCATGTGTGTATCAGTTTGGCTCAGGTGGTGCTTGGTGGTCTGCTGTCTCACTGCATAAACACACAGGTCTAGTGAAGGGCAGCAGCATTAACATTTTATAATGTGCTCTTCTCTAAAAAGACCACTTTAGGCCCATCAGGGTTGTATCATTTTTAATTCAGCACCTTTCCCTGTCTCCTTCTCATGTATGTTTCAGATTAAGCTGCTCTGGAGGTTACCCTCTGGAGCCAGTGAACGGAGCAAATCATGAGTATCTTGTCAAGAAGTACGGAACAAGTAGTACTGTACATTTTGATCCATGAACATGTCATTTCAAACATGGTAAAATTTTGGCAGGGGTGGTTGCATTTATCTCTCCCTGGTTTAGCAGTGATTCTACTGTACATACAGTGTCCATCTATGCTAATCAATCCATCTATTGATTTATTAATTTGCCCTCCAGGAGCCTTCATCTAGGACAAATGTACATATTTTATAGGATTTTCTAATTTTTTTAATTTAACCTTTATTTAACTAGGCAAGTCAGTAAAGAACAAATTCTTATTTACAATGACGGCCTACACCGGCCAAACCTGGACGACGCTGGGCCAATTGTGCGCTGCCCTATGGGACTCCCAATCACGGCCGGTTGTGATACAGCCTGGAATGGAACCAGGGGATCTGTAGTGACGCCTCAAGCACTGAGAGGCAGTGCCTTAGACCGCTGCGCCACTCGGGAGCCATAGTAGCCGAAGCGTGACAAATTAGGCTCCTTTGCTCAAGGCTGTGACTGCTAATACTGAGATTCAATATGACAACCATCTAGCTAGATATGAATCCAGCTCCCCTGTCACTGCTATGTAATTTTCCTAAAATTAACACAATAATGCAAACGGGTCAGGTTTCTATCATTGCTCCTGCCTGGATACTCGGTTTCTACTTGACAGGAGACAATAAATGGGACTCTCTCTCTTGTGCTTGACGTGCTAGATCAGGGGTCCCCAATTACATTCAGCCGTGGGCCGGTTTTTCCTTGAGCGGATGGTCGGGAGGCCGGAACATAGTTATAAATAACTTGTACACTGCAAATTGACCCCAAACAGACATAGTATTTGACAAAAACAGAATCATTTCAAACCTTGATTATATTGGGATACGATCACATATGCCTCTCTATTTATGCGTGGGAATACTTGGGAACAGATTTCCTAAATTAAAATATGTTTGAGCTGATTCTCTGCTGATTTTACAGTATTTTATGTCCAACAACGAAAATTCAAATATCTTTTTATTTTTTTTCTTGGGGGGCCAAATAAAATCACCTGCGGGAAGAATTTGGCCGCCTATTGGGGAACCCTGTTCTAGATAAAAACCAGCAACAATGTTCACACAGGAGAAATGCTATCAGTGGGTTTAAGACAGGCTACCTTTGCTACTGAAATGTATGAATTAGTAATAGTCTTTTAGCTGCTCTCATATTTAGGAGCAAAGAGACAGTTCCTTGATGAGTTTACCCTAGACTCTGCCTCTGCCTCTGCCTTGACTATCTGCAGTCTTTTAGGAAATCGCAGGAGCACACACACACTCACACACGTCTGTTTTAGTATCCTTGTGGGGACCAAATAATTGATTTCAATTTTAAATATTTTTTTCCCTAACACTTACCTTAACGCCAAATCCCTAACCCTAACTCCTTACCCAAATTCTAACCCCTAACCCTAATTCTAACCCTAATCCTAATTGTATCCCTAACCATAAACCTAACCCCTAAGCCTAAAATAGCCTTTTCCCTTGTGGGGACCGGCGAAATGTCCCCCCCCCAACACACACACACTGCAGCCCTGAAAGGCTCTGCTCACCCTCTCCTCACCAGCAGCGCTCCAGCAGAATCTTCAGAATTTTTTAAAGAGCTGTTCACTGAGTGCTCAAGTCTCCTGTCAAATGCAGCATGGGCAATCAAAGGGAGAACATCCAGCAGTAGTATCAGCTGAGGTTAAAATGTCCTCTGCGTAGCCTGGAAACTGATGGCCATACAGAATTAATCTCTTGAGAAAATTAGATGATGAAAGCATGATATTGGCTCGACCAGTGGGGGGAGAGAGGGTAGTTTTTCTTGCCCGTCAACCGTTGTCATAGCATCAGGATGTCAGGGGTCCCTTCATTTCCCCCTCTTTTCTATTATTTCTTACAGCTTTATTGCACCTGACAGATATGTAAAAAAAAAAATCTACAGGCTTGTCGTCATTAATATGTGTTGGTTTTAAGTGTATCTTTGCTTTGGAGAAGCTACTAATCAGCTACGGATCCTCCTGAGACAACATTAGGTTATTTAACTGAGCAGCAACTACCGTAGCGAGCATGCTCACCTACCTTGCATTGTCCCTTGGTCCCAACAGAGTGCTGTTCACTGAGTTATCACAGTAACACAACTGTAATAGGTCTTCTTGGGTGTTCCACAAGAGAAATTGGTGGATAAAATGAAAAGTGGATAGATTTCTGAGGTTGTGACATTGATATTCAAAATCAAACAAAAGATAACTATTGTAAAATAGATAGTGTCCGTAAAATGTATATAGTATGTACAGTGCATTCGGAAAGTATTCAGACCCCTTGACTTTTTCCACATTTTGTTACGTTACAGCCTTATTCTAAAATTGATTACATTGTTTTTTCCCCCTCATGAATCTGCACACAATACCCCATAATGACAAAGCAAAAACAGGTTTTTAGATTTTTTTGCAAATGTATTAAAAATAAAAAACTGAAATAATACATTTACATAAGTATTCAGACCCTTTACTCTGTACTTTGTTGAAGCACCTTTGGCAGCGATTACAGCCTCAAGTCTTCTTGGGTATAACGCTATAAGCTTGGCATCCCTGTATTTGGGGAGTTTCTCCAATTCTTCTCTGCAGATTCTCTCAAGCTCTGTCAGGTTGAATGGGTAGCGTCGCTGCACAGCTATTTTCAGGTCTTTTCAGAGATGTTAGATCGGGTTCAAGTCCGGGCTCTGGCCGGGCCATTCAAGGACATTCAGAAAGTTTCCCGAAGCCACTCCTATGTTGTCTTGGCTCTGTTCTTAGGGTCGTTGTCCTGTTGGAAGGTGAACCTTTGCCCCAGTCTGAGGTCCTGAGCTCTGGAGCAGGTTTTCATCAAGGATCTCTCAGTACTTTGCTCTGTTCATCTTTGCCTCAATCCTGAGTAGTCTCCCGGTCCCTGCCGCTGAAAAACATCCCCACAACATGATGCTGCCACCACCATGCTTCACCTTAGGGATGGTGCCAGGTTTCCTCAAGAAGTGACGCTTGGCATTCAGGACAAAGAGTTCAATTTTGGTGTCATCAGACCAGATAATTTTGTTCCTCATGGTCTGAGAGTCTTTAGGTGCCTTTTGGCAAACTCCAAGCGGGCTTTCATGTGTATTTTACTGAGGAGTGGCTTCCGTCTGGCCACTCTACGATAAAGGCCTGATTGGTGGAGTGCTGCAGAGATTGTTGTCCTTCTGGAAGGTTCTCCCATCTCCACAGAGGAACTCTAGAGCTCTGTCAGACTGACCATCAGGTTCTTGGGCACCTCCCTTCTCTCCCGATTGCTCAGTTTGGCTGGGCGGCCAGCTCTAGGAAGAGTCTTGGTGATTCCAAACTTCTTGCATTTAAGAATGATGGAAGCCACTGTGATCTTGGGGACCTTCAATGCTGCATAAAGTTTTTGGTACCCTTCCCCAGATCTGTGCCTTGACACAATCGTGTCTTGGAGCTCTACGGACAATTCCTTCGACCTCATGGCTTGGTTTTTTCTCTGACACGCACTGTCAACTGTGGGACCTTATATAGACAGGAGTGGGCCTTTCCAAATCATGTCCAATCAATTGAATTTACCACAGGTGGACTCCAATCAAGTTGTAGAAAAATCTCAAGGATGATCAATGGAATCAGGATGCACCTGAGCTCTATTTCGAGTCTCATAGCAAAGGGTCTGAATACTTATGTAAATAAGGTATTATTATTTAAAAAACTGTTTTCGCTGTGTCATTATGGGATATTGTGTCTGGATTGCTGAGGATTTGTATTTATTTAATCAATTTTAGAATAAGGCTGTAACGTAACAAAATGTGGAAAAAGTAAGTGGGTCTGAATACTTTCCGAAGGCACTGTATGTGTTGGGCTTTATGGATTGTTTATTTGTATGTGTTGGGCTTTAGCTGAGATGATTCTTTATGGAGTTAAGTGTATTTGTCCTGGCCTCAATTGTTCCTTGACTAGCACCATTCATTCTCGCTGTCTAAAATTCAAACCTTATAACTTCTAATAGTAACTGTATCCACTGGCAAATTGGGAGAGAGTGGGGCGTTTTCCCTCTAAGAGCCAACATCTTTTTTTTGCAGCAGTGCTGCCTGCCTGCAGTAATCATCTCTGATTGATTGAGAGATTTAAGGAGCTATCATCGTTAATTAACATAGTAAATGCAACCTATCAAATATTTATATTCGCACTTCGAAATGTTTTTTTTTACTTTGTCCCAGAAGCATTTAACTGCAGGGCATTCCCACATAATATGAAGGAATGTGCCTTTCTGATTTAGAGGACTGAGTGAACAGTTGGGAGTTGGGGCCAATTTCATTGCCAACTTTTCCTTCGTTTGAAATACAGTCTGTGAACAAAACAAAGTTGATGGTTCGGATTATGGGATGCCAAGGTTATATTTAAGCAATAAGGCCCGAGGAGGTGTGGTATATTGCCAATATACCACGGCTAAATAAAATAAAATAAAATGTTATTTGTCACATGCGCCGAATACAACAGGTGTAGACCTTACAGTGAAATGTTTACTTACAAGCCCTTAACCAACAATGCAGTTTTAAGAAAGAATACCAAAAGAAATCACACAAAAAAATACAATATAAAATCATACGAAATAAAAGTTACAAATAATTAAAGAGCAGCAGTAAAATAACAATAGCGAGGCTACATACAGGGGGTACTGGTACCGAGTCAATGTGCGGGGGCACCGGTTAGTTGAGGTAATTGAGGTAATATGTACAGTTGAAGTCGGAAGTTTACATACACCTTAGCCAAATACATTTAAACTCAGTTTTTCACAATTCCTGACATTTAATCGAGTAAATATTCCCTGTTTTAGGTCAGTTAGGATCACTACTTTATTTTAAGAATGTGAAACGTTAGAATAATAATAGAGAGAATGATTTATTTCAGCTTTAATTTATTTCATAACATTCCCAGTGGGTCAAAAGTTTACATACACTCATTTAGTATTTGGTAGGATTGCCTTTAAATTGTTTAACTTGGGTCAAACGTTCCGGGTAGCCTTCCACAAGCTTCCCACAATAAGTTGGATGAATTTTGGCCCATTCCTCCTGACAGAGCTGGTGTAACTGAGTCAGGTTTGTAGGCCTCCTTGCTCGCACACGCTTTTTCAGTTCTGCCCACACATTTTCTATAGGATTGAAGTCAGGGCTTTGTGATGGCCACTCCAATACCTTTACTTTGTTGTCCTTAAACTATTTTGTCACAACATTGGAAGTATGCTTGGGGTCATTGTCCATTTGGAAGACCCATTTGCGACCAAGCTTTAACTTCCTGAATTATGTCTTGAGATGTTGCTTCAATATATCCACATAATTTTCCTTCCTCATTATGCCATCTATTTTGTGAAGTGCACCAGTCCCTCCTGCAGCAAAGCACCCCCACAGCATGATGCTGCCACCTCCGTGCCTAACTTTTGGGATGGTGTTCTTCGGCTTGCAAGCAACCCCCTTTTTCCTCCAAACATAACGATGGTCATTATGGCCAAACAGTTCTATTTTTTTTTCACCAGACCAGAGGACATTTCTCCAAAAAGTACGATCTTTGTCCCCATGTGCAGTTGCAAACCGTAGTCTGGCTTTTTTATGGTGGTTTTGGAGCAGTGGCGTCTTCCTTGCTGAGCGGACTTTTAGGTTATGTCAATATAGGACTCGTTTTACTGTGGATATAGATACGTTTGTACCTGTTTCCTCCAGCATCTTCACAAGGTCCTTTGCTTTTGTTCTGGGATTGATTTGCACTTTTCGCACCAAAGTACGTTCATCTCTAGGAGACAGAACGCGTCTCCTTCCTGAGCGGTATGACGGCTGCATGGTCCCATGGTGTTTATAGTTGCGTACTATTGTTTGTACAGATGAATGTGGTACCTTCAGGCGTTTGGAAATTGCTCCCAAGGATGCAAATAGTCTGGGTAACCATTTGATTAGATGTTCAGTAGTCTTATGGCTTGGGGGTTGAAGCTGTTTAGAAGCTATCGGCAAACTTAATGATGGTTTTGGAGTCGTGCCTGGCCATGCAGTCAAGAATGAACAGGGAGTACAGGAGGGGACTGAGCACGTACCCCTGAGGGGCCCCCGTGTTGAGGATCAGCGTGGTGGATATGTTGTTACCTACCCTTACCACCTGGGGGCGGCCCGTCAGGAAGTCCAGGATCCAGTTGCAGACGGAGGTGTTTTGTCCCAGGGTCCTTATCTTAGTAATGAGCTTTGAGGGCACTATGGTGTTGAATGCTGAGCTGTAGTCAATGAATAGCATTCTCACATAGGTGTTCCTTTTGTCCAGGTGTGAAAGGGCAGTGTGGAGCGCAATAGAGATTGCATCATCTGTGGATCTGTTGGGGCGGTATGCAAATTGGAGTGGGTCTAGGGTTTCTGGGATAATGGTGTTGATGTGAGCGATGACCAGCCTTTCAAAGCACTTCATGGCTACAGACGTGATTGCTACGGGTCGGTAGTCATTTAGGCAGGTTACCTTAGTGTTCTTTGGCACAGGGACTATGGTGGTCTGCTTGAAACATGTTGGTATTACAGACTCAGACAGGGAGAGGTTGAAAATGTCAGTGAAGACACTTGCCAGTTGGTCAGCGCATGCTCGGAGTACACGTCCTGGTAATCCATCTGGACCTACGGCCTTGTGAATGTTGACCTGTTTAAAGGTTTTACTCACATCGGCTACGGAGAGCGTGATCACACAGTAGTCCGGAACAGCTGATGCTCTCATGCATGTTTCAGTGTTGCTTGCCTCGAATTGAGCTTAAGCTCATCTGGTAGGCTTGTGTCACTGGGCAGCTCGCGGCTGTGCTTCCCTTTGTAGTCTGTAATAGTTTGAAATCCCTGCCACATCTGACGAGCGTCGGAGCCGGTGTAGTACGATTCGTTCTTAGTCCTGTATTGACGCTTTGCCTGTTTTTATGCACGACGCAACACAGAGTGCCTGGACACAGCCCTTAGCCGTGGTATATTGGCCATATTCCACAAACCCCCGAGGTGCCTTATTGCTATTATAAACTGGTTACCAACGTAATTAGAGCAGTAAAAATTAATGTTTTGTTATACCCACGGTATATGGTCTGATATACCACGGCTGTCAGCCAATCAGTATTCAGGGCTTGAACCACCCAGTTTATAATTTTCCAAATTTTGTTCAGATTCACTTAGCAGGGTTGTTCAGATTCAGATTCACTTAGCTCAGTGGACCATACTTTTTTAATGGCTCGTTCAGAATATGAGCTTTCCAAAAGTTGTTTATATATTATAGAGGTCAGTCCTTTTGGGAGCCCAGATAATTTATTTATAAATCCCAACATTGTATGGTTCGGTAGTTGTGTTTCCCAAGGGAATCCATATGCAGCATAGCTGACCTAAGTTGTAAATATAGAAAGAAGAAGTTGCCTGTTAATGTGTATGTGTCTTTCAAATCTCGGAATGTTCTCAAACCATTACTGTCCATGATATTGGCAAGGGTAAGGATTCCAAATTTGGACCATTGGGGGGATGGAAAAGGCCACCCTCCAGATCACAAGGCATTATTGTGAAATATTGTAGTATGGGCATGCCATTATGATTCCCAGTTACATTGTTTTTGAATTTTGCAGCACATAAAAATTGTGTGAGCAATAATAGGACCAAAGCGTAGTTTACATTGTTTAAGAGATATACAGTATCAGTGTAGACCACCTCTTCCAGGGCAATAGGAGACACCATTTGTCTCTCTATACTCAGCCAGGGAGTGGAAGAATCATGTCTAAAGCAATTTAGGATGGGACAAAATGCTAGTGCCTGGAAATACAATTTAAAGTTTGGTACGGATAGTCCTCCTACATCTTTCCCTCTTTATAAGTTTGTTAATCTTATCCAGGGTCGCTCGCTTACCTTGCCATATACATTTTGAAACCGCACTATGGATTTTATGCCAATAGCCAGAAGGGAGAGACAAGGGAAGCATAGAACTACAGAAATTAATCTGTGGCAATATATTCATTTTAAAAATAGATAATCAACAGGGATATTAGACCATCTACTGAGGTCGGATTGAATTGATTTGAGCGTTCTGTAAAGGTTTTGATTAAAATATGAATCATGTAATGTACGACTATACTGTTGTGGAAAAATTGTTAGAATAATACACCCTATTGGGTAATGATCCACAGCATCACATTGTGTTTACTTGTGGTGAATTTAACATTATCCATGTTTTTGCTTAATGAAGCTTGATGGCTGCCTAGTGCTCACTGCCTGTTTTAAACCCAGGATGCAATTTGAATACCAGCCTATTTCATTTTGGGTAAAACTTTTGCTCGGTTCACTCGTTAGGGTCAGGTCAGGATCTCTGCTAAAGCACCATGGCTCTACTTTGAATGCAACCAATCTAGCCAAACAAAACAAAATGCTGAAGGTATTTACATATTCCACATGCTGATTTATGCAACGATTTTGCATTGTATTTTTTTGTTTTCATTCTGTTGGCTGCTCCGGTGTGAACCATGTGACTTGTGCTAATGCCACTGGGTCCCAGAGAGACTCTGTTATTATTGTGGATGGTTCAGACAGTTTAGTGTGCATTTCATGCTAACCCAACAGCGCCATCTCCATGACCAATTATGAAGCACCGACCAATAATAGCACACTGGCTAGCCTATAGCATCACATTTGGGGCTTTGCCATAAAGTCCAGAAAAATAATAGGCTGTATATTTTAGAACTACCCACAAGTACTTTTACTTTCTACAAATATATTGGACAGCTACAGTGCTCTTGAATAATTCAGTTGCTGTTTGTGTCTGGGCTTTGTTGTTTCTCCTCAGGGGAGGATGTTTACATCAGTCTGTATGGAGCATCTGCAGACGTGAAAGTGAGGCTGGACAGGAACTCTGTCATAGTGGAGAAAACCTACATCTCCATGGCCAACCAACGCTCAGTCTCCATAGTGAACAGGAGTGATACTCTAGTCCACTACCAGTGGAAGAGCTTTGCCACTAAAGTGGAGGAAGAGCAGCAGAAGCTAAGGTGGGATGTCCGTTCATGCTCATCTCCATGATGTACATAATGTAAATGTGATCAACACATCAACAGACATTGATTTCTTGTAAACAAACATCTGAAGTGACCCTTAGCTAATGGATCATCAGAAAAGCTTGATGATCAGTCCAGATCAAGGCCGTTTTATGTAGCCTGTTCAGATGCTCATCTGTCCTCATCCCCCACCTCATCCCCCACTCTCTCTCTCTCTCTCTGTATCTCTCTGCTCTGCTCTAGGTTCTGTTCCGAGCTGCAGCGGGAGGAGGAGGATGAGATGGATCAGTTCCTGACAGAGTGTGACGCTGACCCCACTCTACGTGACCGTCTCTCCCTGCTTTCACGCACCTTCCAGGACCGACGCAGGCAGCTGAGGGAGGAACGGCTGTCCTTCTCAGACAACTACATCATAGTGGAACCTCTGGTGTGTGATGTAGAGAGGGGGTGGAGGGAGTTTCATTTTACTGTGTACTGATAGCAAATGTTTTATTATATACTGTAGAGTCCAATATAGAGTCCAATGTTCCTGTCATAAAGGACTTTGTGCACACACAGTCAAACAAAAGATGAATTGCATGACATAATCACTCCTGGTGATCCTCCTCCTCTAGTAAACCTACAGACTTAACACAGTATGTAGTTGAGTCACGAAGTGCATGCAAAGTGCATTGAAGGCACAGTTTTCTCAAATATCATCATATTGGCTTATACTGCAGTAGCCATGCCAACTTGCATGCTAAAATCCTCAAGAATCTTTGGTTTACATTGCAATGCCTAAGGAAACGTTATACACTAATTTCATGGATGCACTTTATCACACCATACCCTGTACTAGTATTCTGTACCAACCACTATAACCCAGTTTGGTGTCTGCAGCGTAGGGCTTTGTTTTTCCATTGCCTGGTTTACACCTCCAGCCTCAGGTGACAATGACAGATCTGGCTCTGTGGATTACTCAGCTGTGGTGGAAGACAAATCTCAGCACTTTGATGAAATACCCCCAACCTTTTAAAAGCACATTTAAAATGCTCTCTGCTTATAATTCTGCCACCTAGCAGTGAGTCACTCACTGCTCCACAGCAGCTATAGAAGTCCCATGGATATTCCTATATTTCATTTCATATTCTTCAACACCATTTGTGTTTGTGGCAATGCACTTATAAGGGGCCATGTGTTATTGTGTGTGTGAGAAGTATCAGCGTTTCCAAACACTGCGAGAGACTGTGCCTGCTGAGTCAGAGGCATGGCCACGTGGATCTGATCAGCCTCTAACCTGATTTCACCTGCTGTCTCGGAGTCTGACCGATGGGCTGAGACGCCCCTGGGGAGACAGCCACTCATTCTCTCATCCATCCTGATGACACCCAACTCGCCCTATGCATCTGTTAAGCACACTAGGTCCAAAGGGAACTCTCACCATCATTTGCCCTTGATGCCTCACTGTCAGAGAGATGGAAAACAGAGTGGAAAACAAACACAAATCCCCCCCCCTCAAAAAAAAAAAATAAGCAAGGCATCCAAAAAAGCCAAGCAACCCAGAGACAAACTGCACCCAAATATTCTGTAAAGCACCTTGAAGAGGTGTGCTCCATCACAACAGAGTGAGGCCAGAACCCCACAGTTACCCTAAGGCAAACATGTCCTGCTGCTCTACAGAGATCTGCTGATTATGATTGCATTAGTGTCTTTCTACATTCATTAGCACTCAGCTGCTTTTATTTTCCACTGGATGACTTGATCTATTTGACAGACTCTATCATTTGGACTGAAGCTTTATACGTATATATTTCATCAGTGTTGAGTTGTCTTTGCTCTTGCAGAGTCATAAGTGTATAAGGGGAAGTATTATAATATATACTTTTTAATTGCCTTGACAAATTTGACACATGATGGACTGTACCACTTTCTCCTCCAGCAGGATTTCAGTAATCGTGTTGCTACTGTAAGATGCACATTGTTTAAAGTTGCCTTTGTGTTACCTGCAGGAGGGGGACATTTGGCCAAACACCACCTCAGAGGTCAACATAATTTTCAAACCACAGGAGGCAAAGATTTATCAACAGACGGTCTATTGCGACATCACAGGTGATGTTTGATGTGATTAGATCAGAGAGAGGGCTCATGGATTTACTACAGTATTGGCTAAGAGGTGTTTGATGTTACAAACAGAAGTATGATGAACAGAAATAAAATGGTGCATTGATGAGAAAGCCTCACCTTGAATTTGATCAAAAGTGACGAGGCCTGAAAATCTATTATATTTATGCATTTTGTAAAAGGTGTTTGCTGGTATTATAGTCCAAACATATAGCCTACTAGCCATATTACTGAAGGCAAGAAACACGTGTTAGTTCACAATTATATGGCGCAGTGGTCTAAGGCACTGCATCGCAGTGCTAACTGTGCCACTAGAGATCCTGGTTCGAATCCAGGCTCTGTCGCAGCCGGCCGCGACCGGGAGACTCATGGGCGGCGCACAATTGGCCCAGCGTTGTCCAGGGTAGGGGAGGGAATGGCCGGCAGGGATGTAGCTCAGTTGATAGAGCATGGCGTTTGCAATGCCAGGGTTGTGGGTTCGTTTCCCACGGGGGGCCAGTATAAAAAAATATATATATATATATGTATTCACTAACTGTAAGTCGCTCTGGATAAGAGCGTCTGCTAAATGACTAAAATGTAAATGTATATTTCTATCCTCTCATACTGACAAAGCAGTTGTTGGTTGATTTGCATTTGGTGTCCATCTATATTTCCGGTGCCGGAGGTCAGATTTCCATTAATTTACATGTCTGACTAAGTTTCATGGGCAGGTGGTGACCTCAATAACACAAGTCATAAAGAGTTGATTTTTGCCTAAATGGCAATGTACAGTATGTCTAGATTTTTTATTTACACACCTGTGAGCTGCAGATGTGCTTGATTCATGCCCGTTTGTTTACATATATTCTGTTTGTTTATTTAATGCGTCTTTGTATTCTCTGTCTTTGTGCTCTTCGTTACCCACATTAGGCCTTGAGTCTCGCCTACCCCTACGGATAAATGGGGAGGGGGTAGGCCCCAAATTACAATTCAACTTTGATCTCCTTGACATGGGTAACATCTTTATTGGCTCCAAACACAGCTATGAGGTACTTAACCTTAGTTAGGAAATGTACTAACAATATTAAACAAAGCTAAGACACAAAAAATGACACAACTTTTTCTTCACGTACACTGAATGAGAGTTACAACATTTTGTTTTACACCATTGTTCCAGGTTATCAGCTCTCCCAACAAATGAGACTCATAATGTGCAAAGTCCCAGCTGTTGGAGGTGTAGAAGTGTTAGACAGGAAATAGAGATGTAATACAAGAACAGCACTGTGATTATCCCCTGTAATAAGATGTGTCTCACATCAAAATAAATCACATTATTGCTGCTGGTAGTCTGCAGATACGCATACTTTTGAGTAATTGAGTAATTGAAATATAATTGGTATAACTGTTAGTCTTATAATAGAACAGCACATGGCAGGCTCTCTTTGAATTCACTGTTAGATTAATTATTAAATGTATGCCTACCAAGTCCCTTTTGTTTTTAGGGCATTCATGGCAGCCTTACTGTAAAACCCTGTGAAACTGGTTCCCACAGAACAAGACTGTTGGATCATGCATTGTTAGCGTATTGCTAGCTTTACAAAGCCAGCAAACAAGTGTAGATAAGACCATGGAATATACACTGCACTCACAATACACGTGAATCCTGATTAGGCTAGATAAAAACGTGAGAATATGAACACACAGAAAACAGTGCTTGGTTAATCAAATTGTACATTTACATAGGTTGGTTTTCCCTACAAATGTCCCCTCTCTGTTTAAGCCTGATTTGACTCCACTATCCATGCACTCTTTTGTCAGGTGCTTCTGTCTAATAATGGGCGCATTGAGGCTCCCTTCAAGCTGGTGCCTCCCAGCTCAGGGTTTGGCCAGTGTTTCTCCTTCAGCCCCACTGAGGGGATGGTTCCCCCTGGGGCCTGCCACGCCATGGAGGTCTGCTTCTCCTCCAGCACCCTGGGGGTCTTCTCTGAGGAGTTCATCTTCACTGTGGGGGGAAACCCGCAGCCTATCAGCCTCACGTTTAGGTAACACTTGCCCTATCACCCCTCTCATCCATCTCAGCACAATCCTCACACCTCTCCATCATTGTCTTGTTAGGGTCTGTACAGTACATCAAGCATTGGCAAGCATGTCCAGACACATATCACTCCATACCCCAGTAGCTGGGTGATTCTCATGAAACCAGTTTTAAACATGTCTGTAGCAAATTGAGTTACAAAACCATGATGGATCTGCAAAAATCAACTATCATTCCAAAGACTAAGATGTCTAGTTTTTGGCAAATTGTCTCATTTTAAATACATTGTACATTTTTACCAGAATTTTGACAAAGAGGGGTTTTGGGTGGGGTGGGGGGGGCAAGTTTACTAGATAGCTACCTTTGCTTTCAAAAGCAGCTCCAACATAGAACATGTAAGAATACACTATAGCCATTGATTTCTACCGTGCAAATATACCATGTGTTATAGGGAAATAATGCACGCTCTAGAATGCTCTTCAAGCCAATCAGAAACAGGTATTCAACAATGCATAAATCATAAAAATAGTATACTAGTTGAAGTTTACATTAAACTATAATATTTATTATGTAAAAACACATTACCGTACCACCTTTTCAAGTTCCTGAAAAAACTCCAATCAGTTTTTAAAGAAAGTTTTATTTGACCTTGATGCATCATCTAAAGGAGTAGTCCTTAGATGAGCACAAGTTAAGTTAATTTATTCACTTAACACCCCCTTTACCACACTTTGCCTTCTCATGACCAAAATGGCTAAAAATCTCAAATTGGGAAAAAGTCAGAGAACCATTACCTTACCAACATGGTATGAATGGGCTTTAGTGAAGTGGTCAATTGCTGGCTGTCTCCTATTACTTGCAGATTGAGCTAAGGTCCTCTCATTACCGAAACACAAATGTCTCATTACCACGTCATTTTTAAGTCCGTTTCGGTAATATTAACCTTAATTTCTATAATGATTATAAGCTAATTGTAATGTATAGTCAATGGGTGTGCTGTGCTGGTAACTTTATTTATTTACTTGGACAACTTAAACCTATTGTATAGATTTTTTGTAAAACAACAGTTATTTGATTAAGTAGGGTTTGTCAAGAAATATGGGATGTATAAACCCCATTTAACTTACTTTAAGCCACAATCTGCAGTTTGTGTTTCAGCAAAGAGTAACCCCACTACTTAAAGGAGGATATCCCCCATTTTGACATGTGTACCTGTTTTCACACTTACATACACTGAGTGTACAAACATTAGGAACACCTTCGTAATATTGAGTTGCACCCCCTTTTCCCCTCAGAACAGCCTCAATTCGTCTGGGCATGGACTCTACAAGGTATCGAAAGCGTTCCACAGGGATGCTGGCCCATGTTGACTTCAATGCTTTCCACAGTTGTGTCAAGTTGGCTCGATGTCCTTTGGGTGGTGGACCATTCTTGATACACACAGGAAACTGTTGAGCGTGAAAAACCCAGCAGCGTTGCAGTTCTTGACACACTCAAACCGGTGCGCCAGGCATCTACTACCATACCCCGTTCAAAGGCACTTCAATCTTTTGTCTTGCCCATTCGCCCTCTGAATTGCACACATACACAATCCATGTCTCAATTGTTTCAAGGCTTAAAAATCCTTCTTTAACCTGTCTCCTCCCCTTCATCTACACTAATTGAAGTGGATTTAACAAGTGACATCAATAAGGGATCATAGCTTTCACCTGGATTCACCTGGTCAGTCTATGTCATGGAAAGAGCAGGTGTTCCTAATGTTTTTTACACTCAGTGTATACTGTTGTTTGATATCCCCCCCCAAAAGATTGGTCCATGTCTCACGTATTTACAGTAGATACTTTATAGGCATATTGTGTTATGCTGTTTGCCCATAGGATCCCATTCAATCCAGAAATACATCTAAAATACCTTACAACCACAAATATCCACGTCCTAATACACCAATATTACCTGTAAAGACCTTGGATATTTTTTTTGTTTGTCACTTTGTTACGTTTAAGTCCACTTTGGACTTTTGAAAATACATTCATGTAATTACATTACTTATATGTATACTGAAATAAGGGGTATTTTAGTACATTGCATTAAGATCAGTGATTTTAGTATTATGCAAGTCAATTGGGATCTCTGATAGAGATCAGTAAAAATGTTCAATGCCAAACTATGCAACACTCATTACCAAAACATGCAGTCTCATCTCCAAAACATGCTTATCATTACCGTAATGCACCAATATTTAGGAAATATTAAGAAAAATAAAACTTTAATTTAGCAATTTTGGCTTAATCTGATAGTGTGACTGTTCTTTATCCAAATATGTGTGCACAAATCAAATGCATAAATAACATGCATACACAAGTGATTCTGACAAAAAAATATTATTAAAAGGTTATGTGTTAATAAGGTAATGAGATAAATTACGAAATAAATGTTAATTATTTAATTGTAAATATTTCTATTTTCAGTGTTATGTTTAACTCAGGCCTTTTCATTAGATTTTGAAAACTGTTGCGGTAATGATCATTTATGCATTGGTACTGTAGTTGTGGAAATTGTGGTAAAATACATAATATCTTATAAAAAAACATAATAATAATAATTATTAAATAAATGAGTACAGATCCTAATCTCAGTGATCCAAGAGGAAATTTCATGAAAAATAACACGCAATAATATTTTGGTCAAATGTCAGTTTTGTGAGAATGACCCAGCAATACTTTTCTGAAATAAATGACCTACATTAATCCACTGAATGCTTCGTCTCGTGAATGCTTGAATACTTGCTCTCCCTGACTTGCACATTTAATTAGCACATTTGTATACTCTAGGTTTCAGTAAATGTCTCCCTAAAGGTTGTGTTTAAATTGTACAAAGCAGACAGTAGTGAAAATCCCTTTGTTTCCATAACACACCTGCCAGTCTTGGCAACTCCCGTTAATTAAGATGTATTAGTGTTGAGGAGTGCGGAGTGTAAGGATTACAGAATTACCCTTCTGCACTGTCATCCAAGAAATTGACTGATCTCGTTTTTTTCTTCAGTTGTTCTATACTTGCCCAAACCAGTGTTTTCCTTTAATTATTATGCATTGCCCAGTGACCTTCATGCTTGCTGGTCAGCACAAATGTATTCTGTATTTCCTGGCTCTTTTATCTCTTGTAGGGGTTGCGTAATGGGCCCCACTTTTCACTTCAGCATCTCAGAGCTCAACTTTGGGGATGTGTCCTTCGGTGAGTTAAGCTATGGTTTGTTTTTCATTAATCCTCATTGATGATGCCTGTTACTCACGCTAGATGCTTGTGTTAGGCTTGGGGGCAGATTTATCACAGTGCATTGGAGAAACGCTGATAATACCTACTGCTTTGTATTTACAGTATAAAGCATAAGCATAGTAGTGAATGACAGACGCAAATAAACAACCATTAATGCAAGTCTACGAAATAGATGTAGCCCACAATATACACATGTCTCCCGAGTGGCGCAGTGGTCTAAGGCACTGCATCGCACTAGAGATCCTGGTTCGAATCCAGGCTCTGTCGTAGCCGGCCGCGACCGGGAGACCCATGGGGCGGCGCACAATTGGCCCAGCCTCGTCTAGGGTAGGGGAGGGAATGGCCGGCAGGGATGTAGCTCAGTTGGTAGAGCATGGCGTTTGCAACGCCAGGGTTGTGGGTTCGATTCCCACGGGGGGTATGAAAAAAATAAAAAAAATAATGTATGCACTCACTAACTGTAAGTCGCTCTGGATAAGAGCGTCTGCTATATGACAAAAATGTTAAATATGTAAAATGAGTGCACAAAACATTAGGAACACCTTCCTAATATTGAGTTGCACCCCCTTTTGCCCTCAGAACAGCTTCAATTCTTCAGGCATGGACTCTAAAAGGTGTCGAAAGCGTTCTACAGGGATGCTGGCCCATGTTGACACCAATGCTTCCCACAGTTGTGTCAAGTTGGCAGGATGTCCTTTGGGTGGTGGACCATTCTTGATACACACGGAAAACTTTTGAGTGTGAAAAATCCAGCAGTGTTACAGTTCTTAACACACTCAAACCGGTGTGCCTGGCACCTACTACCATACCCCGTTCAAAGGCACTTAAATCTTTTGTCTTGCCCATTCACCCTCTGAACAAGCACACATGCACAATCCATGTCTCAATTGTCTCAAGGCTTAAAAATCCTTCTTTAACATGGCTCCTCCCCTACATCTACACTGATTGAAGTAGATTTAACAAGTGACATCAATAAGGTATCACAGCTTTCACCTGGATTCACCTGGTCAGTCTATGTCATGGAAAGGTGTTCCTAATGTTTTGTACACTCAGTGTATAATTAAGCAATAAGGCCAATATACCACGGCTAAGGGCTGTTCTTAAGCACGACACAACGTGGAGTGCTAGGACACATCCCTTAGCCGTGGTATATTGGCCATATATCACATACCCCTGAGGTGCCTTATTGCTATTATAAACTGCTTACCAACGTAATTAGAGCAGTAAAAATAAATGTTTTGTCATAACCGTGGTATACAGCTTTCAGCCAATCAGCATTCAGGGCTCGAACCACCCAGTTAATATTTGGCAATGTGTATTGTTTTGCAGTAATAGTCCCATACAAACAGTACTGGCACACTATGCCTTCTTGCAACAATTTACTCCCACTCCTCACTGCAAAGTTGTCACTTTGGAGCTCCTAAAATAGGCCCTACTCACTATTTGACCCTCCCAAAAATGTTACACGTTGAAACATTTGGCATTGGATTTATTTTGAGCAGGCCTATCTCTCCTACATTTTTATGGTCCACTCATAACTCTGCCTGCAATGCATCATGCATGTGCATGGCTTATAAATGGCTTACTGTAGAATGAGACTAACACACTATCAGCTATGGTCGAATGCACATTTTTCTTGAGATCAATAACAGCAAAGGTCTTTGCAGACAGATCCTATTTAAGTATGCTATGACACTTTTTTCATTTCAGTGGTTATTTGTGTCACCATTTTCCTTGCACAAACCATATATTTTTAAACCTTACAGATAAATCAACCTCTTGATTATGAATTGCCCTGTGGAATTGTAGCTGTATATCAGATAACAGTGTTTGGCATTATTTTTGCACTAATCCTTAGAACTGTAACATTGCTTAATCTTATGTTTCATTCCTTATCCCTCCTTTTCTCTAGGTTTCCCTCACACACTGATCTGCAGTCTGAACAACACTTCTCTGGTTCCTATGAACTTTGGGCTGAGGGTTCCAGGGGATGGCAGTGGGCCTCCCAGCATCACCAGTGCCTCCCAGGTGTCAGACTTTAGTAGGACAGAGTGGAGCTCCAGTACTGTACCAGACCGGCCCATTGAGTTCACCCTGACACCCAACTCAGGAACCGTGCGTCCTCAGGGACTGGTTGACATCCAGGTGTGTTAGATGAGCAGGGAGCATTACCAGGAAGTGACCTCTATTTTGTACTTTTTAGGCATATTAATGATTAGCTAAAATCATACAGAATTCGAACATTATTCCAATGTAAATGTGATTATGTACTCACTGTAGAAGAGTACCATTTAACTCTGTTATTAATTGTGGTGCTCTTGGATCATGCTGAGTCAGCTAGTTTTCAAATTAGTGATATGTTGTAGGTTTTTCATTTGAGATTTAGAATAAAGTAATCATTCAATTAATTACCCCTAATCGAAAAGGCTTAATTCAATGATAGCCCCTGAGGGGGGCAGACCGTAATTTTAATCATCCTGTGGAGAAGTTTAATAAAAAAAAAAATCTGTAACAGATTAATGCCTGGGGAAGCTGCCTTTCTCCTTGTGGCTCTGCAGAGCTCTGATTATTACGTCAGCCTGCTCGGGCTGCCTCTGGTTACTGAGTGTATCTGTCATACGCTGGTCTTTTCCTATCAATGGGAGACTGTTTTGTCTTTTCCCATCACTGAGAGCTGTCAGCAGCCATGCAGCAGGCATATCAGGGGAATCTGTGCAGCTGTCTTGGGTGCTTTGTATAGGGTGTCTCCTGTCTGCTGCCCTCCCTTTGGCTGTCTGCTCTGCTCTCCAGCCTAGTGACAGCACAGTGGGGCTCTAATGAGATCTGTTACAAGACCAGAATAATGTATGTAGAAGAGGTCAGGGGAAGTCAAATGGAGGGAGATCATCGTCATCACCTAGCCCTGGAAACGTGGCCTGGCTAACCTTTCAAAGTATAGGAAGTTACTCATGGATGGATGGTGCAGAGATAGCTGTTTCTCCCCAGATACAGGCACCTTTGACCATGCTGTCTACTCTACTTCCTCTGATGGCAGCCAAGTAGCTTAGTAGGGTTCTACTGTATGTAATATAGGGTATTTCAAGAATTGTAAAGAAAAACCAAAAGGAACATGATTGCAAAATATTGCAAATTTAAAAAAGTATCAGTGTAAACTGTGAATATATTTGCAGGGTTCTCCCCCCGATTTTTGAATAATAATAATAATATGCCATTTAGCAGACACTTTTATCCAAAGCGACTTACAGTCATTTTTACGTATGAGTGGTCCCGGGGATCGAACCCACTACCCTGGCGTTACTGCTGAGTACGGCCGGGGGAAGTCCCAGAGGGGGGCAGTTTTTGAACACCTGTAACTGCCATTTCCTGCAACCTAGAGGAAAAAATTGTCTTATGATAACAAATAAAGTAATACAAAAATATATTATATTTGTATGTAGTGGCGCAGCCAGTCCACAAGGTGACACAGCGCCTCTCTTACATTCTTTGGGGAGAACCCTGATTTGCCAAACAAGCACAGTAGAAGTGCCATGGTTATGTCATGCTTATGTTTGTCTGTTTAACCAGTATGTCTGCTGTGCACCTCCATCTGTAGGTGACCCTGTGCTCCAACAGTGTTCAGTGCTACAGCCTGGCTCTAGTGGTGGACGTACAAGGGGTGGGGGAGGATGTGCTGGCCCTACCCATCAATGCCAGGTTAGAGGTCTAGATCCAGGGTCAAAACACACCTCTATGCTACAGTAATGTCCTGATTTATGGTCAGGGGGGAACTCCTCATTCAGAGCAGATGAT
Source organism: Coregonus clupeaformis (assembly GCF_020615455.1). NCBI lineage: Eukaryota > Metazoa > Chordata > Actinopteri > Salmoniformes > Salmonidae > Coregonus > Coregonus clupeaformis. Next base: position 31,457,782 of record NC_059196.1, read on the forward strand.
TAATAGTCCTTTCATTCACTTCAATGTCAGAGACCCCTCATAGAAAACTACTTCATAACCTCAACACATCAGTGTGGAGCTGTAAGCATATAGGGATAATTATTCTACTGTGTAGGCCTATGTGTGTGTAACTAAAAAGGTGAGTGGTGTATTAAGCTTGGGTAAATGTCTGTCCGTAGGTGTGTCATACCAAATGTTCTTCTGGATACCCCAGTACTACAGTTCCAGAGATGTTTCCTGAGTTACCCTTACGAGCAGTCAGTGAAGCTTACTAATGACAGTGACCTGCCTGCATGCTACGGCCTTCTGTTCCAGGTTAGATTTGAAAGTTTACTGTTTTTTTTATAATGCTTCAGTGTCTCTGACTGTCTGGTCTCTCCACCATCCATTTGTCATTGCTCTACGCTTGGCTTCCCTTGATCACTGCCAAGGGGCCAATCTATTGTCTTTGACAGACAAGTTTATCAGGCACTTACTGTCTGGATGTTTCAGGGCTTCAGGCATTTCTCTAACACTGTGTCTGTGGTCCCTCTCTCCAGGAGTATGAGGATGACCCCTCTCTGCTCTACTTCAGTGCCCACCCACGAGGGGTCATTCAGCCCCACAGTGTTGTGGACATCCCCCTGGTTCTGCTGGCTAAGACTGTTGGCAGGCTCCAACAAACTGTACACATTGCTGTATTTGGGAAGAAGGAGCCTCCTCTGGTGAGATTATGTCTGTGCTAGTGTGTGTGTGTGTGTGTGTGTGTAGCCTTGCATTTATACCCCTGGTCCCTCTAATTTCTTGTAATTCCATAGAACCTGCTCCTGTCCTGCATTGGGGAGGGTCCGGTAGTCCATGTGATGACCACAGAGGTGGCCTTTGGCAGCATACCGGTTCTGACCGATGTCTCCAGAACACTGCAGCTCTCAAACCAGTCCCCGATACCAGCACGCTTTGTAGCACAAATGGTGGGTCAAACTTAACATGGGTAAACTCTCTCTCTCTTTAACCGTTGGCTCTGTTTCCCTCTGTGCTCACTGTTTCCCTCTGTGCTCATTTTCTGCTACATGCTGCCTCTGATTAATTTCTAACCTAATTCAGTGTGTAATTAATTAGTTAATTGGTTCAATGCTTTGTTAGCTTTCTGGATATCAGGCTGCCAGTGCAATCTAATCCCAATAGCAACTCATCAGACTTGTATATTTGCTCAATGGCCCTTCCATTATTACCTTGTTACATCTGTCCTCCTAAATCTTCACAGTCTTTACCAATAGGCACAAATTAGAAACATAACAATCATAATTTCATTTAATTAATTATGCACACTTTTTGCGATAGATGGGGCTTTGTTTACTCTCGCCCAAAGATTCTGCTCTTCAGTATTTTTTACACAGTAATGTGGGTTTGTCTATTACACATACTGTACATTGTTTGCTCTGTCTCTATTTCTGTTTGATGCCTCTTTTTTGATTGGAACCCTGCTATGCTGGGGCCTTCTAGTACAGCAGTCTACACACACACACATGAATTATGCACACACCTGCAGCCAATAGGAGTACTGGTGTCCCTATAAGAGGGGACGCTTCCCCTCAATCAGCCTCCCGAGAAATGTTATTCAGCGAGACTGGAGGGTGGGCAGGGCCTTAAGTCCTATGGGGCTCTGCTCCACTCATAGAAATGGAGTTACAACTCCGGTAACTATCGTTCTATATCGTGGAGCTCCGCTCCAAAATGTACTCCCTGCCGAGCCCAACACTTCCCACTTAAAAGGTCAGGCCTAGCAATGGCTGCGACCAAGTCCCACAGTACTGTGACACACTGTGTCACAATATACTGTGTCCTCGGTACAAATCCGCCCCACCTAGTCCAATGGCATTGCCAATGTCTAGTGGACAGATAACCAGAACACGAGTCATACTAATCTGAACCAGCAGATAGATGACGTCACAATTCCGTCAATATTTTATGACCGGTCTAATAGTAAAGTAACAAAGTTACAAAAACTATTTCCCTCATCATCCCGCCTCAACCCAGTAACACTGGTGGGCAGATTAATAACATTCCCTCTACTGTATTGAACATGTCAGTCAGGAGTCATGTCATATACAGTGGGGGAAAAAAGTATTTAGTCAGCCACCAATTGTGCACGTTCTCCCACTTAAAAAGATGAGAGAGGCCTGTAATTTTCATCATAGGTACACGTCAACTATGACAGACAAAATGAGAAAAAAATATCCAGAAAATCACATTGTAGGATTTTTAATGAATTTATTTGCAAATGATGGTGCAAAATAAGTATTTGGTCAATAACAAAAGTTTCTCAATACTTTGTTATATACCCTTTGTTGGCAATGACACAGGTCAAACGTTTTCTGTAAGTCTTCACAAGGTTTTCACACACTGTTGCTGGTATTTTGGCCCATTCCTCCATGCAGATCTCCTCTAGAGCAGTGATGTTTTGGGGCTGTCGCTGGGCAACACAGACTTTCAACTCCCTCCAAAGATGTTCTATGGGGTTGAGATCTGGAGACTGGCTAGGCCACTCCAGGACCTTGAAATGCTTCTTACGAAGCCACTCCTTCGTTGCCCGGGCGGTGTGTTTGGGATCATTGTCATGCTGAAAGACCCAGCCACGTTTCATCTTCAATGCCCTTGCTGATGGAAGGAGGATTTCACTCAAAATCTCACAATGCATGGCCCCATTCATTCTTTCCTTTACACGGATCAGTCGTCCTGGTCCCTTTGCAGAAAAACAGCCCCAAAGCATGATGTTTCCACCCCCATGCTTCACAGTAGGTATGGTGTTCTTTGGATGCAACTCAGCATTCTTTGTCCTCCAAACACGACGAGTTGAGTTTTTACCAAAAAGTTCTATTTTGGTTTCATCTGACCATATGACATTCTCCCAATCCTCTTCTGGATCATCCAAATGCACTCTAGCAAACTTCAGACGGGCCTGGACATGTACTGGCTTAATCAGGGGGACACGTCTGCACTGCAGGATTTGAGTCCCTGGCGGCGTAGTGTGTTACTGATGGTAGGCTTTGTTACTTTGGTCCCAGCTCTCTGCAGGACATTCACTAGGTCCCCCCGTGTGGTTCTGGGATTTTTGCTCACCGTCCTTGTGATCATTTTGACCCCACGGGGTGAGATCTTGCGTGGAGCCCCAGATCGAGGGAGATTATCAATGTTCTTGTATGTCTTCCATTTCCTAATAATTGCTCCCACAGTTGATTTCTTCAAACCAAGCTGCTTACCTATTGCAGATTCAGTCTTCCCAGCCTGGTGCAGGTCTACAATTTTGTTTCTGGTGTCCTTTGACAGCTCTTTGGTCTTGGCCATAGTGGAGTTTGGAGTGTGACTGTTTGAGGTTGTGGACAGGTGTCTTTCATACTGATAACAAGTTCAAACAGGTGCCATTAATACAGGTAACGACTGGAGGACAGAGGAGCCTCTTAAAGAAGAAGTTACAGGTCTGTGAGAGCCAGAAATCTTGCTTGTTTGTAGGTGACCAAATACTTATTTTCCACCATAATTTGCAAATAAATTCATAAAAAATCCTACAATGTGATTTTCTGGATTTTTTTCCCTCAATTTGTCTGTCATAGTTGACGTGTACCTATGATGAAAATTACAGGCCTCTCTCGTCTTTTTAAGTGGGAGAACTTGCACAATTGGTGGTTGACTAAATACTTTTTTCCCCCACTGTATGTCTACCTCTAACAGGAGCGGACCTGAAAGAGACCTACGTCTTTAGTCCTGCATTCTTTTCTCCTAGCTCAAGGTCTCCCATCAGCTACGCTGAGTACAGACCGAGCCAAAGAGTTAGAAGACATATCCAAGAGATAGAAACTGATAAATGGAGATGGTCATGACCACGACGCAACTGCACAAATACCCTCTACCCCTGTTCCTCTGAAAAGGGCAGTAGAAGCCGCTACTCCACAAGTGGAGTAGGCTCTTATACCCTGAGGCAATTGTCGCCCCGCTGCCTCATAAGCTGTCTCAATGCCTTCGCAAAGCCAATGAGACAGACACTGTTACGAAAGTGTTACGAAAGTGGTCTACCTAGTGCAGCCGCACCGTGACACAAACAGCTGAGGCGATGACCTAATCGCTGCTTTGGGCTCAACATATAATATAATAATAATAATATGCCATTTAGCAGACGCTTTTATCCAAAGCGACTTACAGTCATGCGTGCATACATTTTTGTGTATGGGTGGTCCCGGGGATCGAACCCACTATCTTGGCGTTACAAGCGCCGTGCTCTACCAGCTGAGCTACAGAGGACCACACATACATGCCAAAGCGCGCACTGGGCACAGGCGATGGAGCCTTTCCTCTCTCCTCTCCCCATGGGGAGAGGGAGAAAAAGCCCACAGCTCCACGGTCTGTGATCTATATGAGCTCTTAATAACCTTCTGCATAAATACCGGGTTAGGACGTAACACAGCTCTGCTCAAATTACCATTAATGGCAAGGCAGTCGGGTCTCGTCGAAAGAGCACACAAATCACTGACACGCTTATCAGTTGTCAAAGCGAGCAACAGTGCAGTCTTCAAAGACAGCATCTTGAGGGGAAATGGTTCAATGGTTCGAACGGAGTACCAGAGCCAAATCCCATTGAGGAACCGTGGCTCTAGGCGTTGGCCTAAGCCGCCGTGTTCCCAAAAGGAAACGTTTCACCAGAGGGTGGCTGAAGACAGTGTCTCTGCCAAACCCCTCATGACAAGTCGAAATCGCCGCTGCAAACACCTTAATGGTGGCGGGCGATCGTTGCTTATCAAATAAGAACTGTAGGAACGAGAGAACACTCTCAACCTGACAGCACACGGGGTCCACATTTTCTGTGGCACACCACTGTGAAAACACGTTCCATTTGCTGGCATAAACCATGGAAGTGGAACTGGCACGTGAACCCTGTATGGTTCTGATTACAGAATCAGATAACCCACGGCGCTCTAGCCTGTCCCTCTCAGGAGCCAAGCCTTCAGTGGTTGGCCGATTATGGGCAACTGCCCTATCGCGCCTCCCGCCTGAGACAACGCGTCCCGTTGATGTGGAATTGGCCAAGGTGGCGCAATCAACATCTGAATCATCTCCGCGATTGATGTGGGCTACTGTGGTTCGGTTGTCTGACCAGACCAGCACATCGCGACCCCGAAGGGTAGACGCGAAGTGGGTCAGAACCAGTTGAACCGTTTCCAACTCTAAGAGGTTGATGTGACGACTCGAAAGAGGCCACACACCTCCTATCGCTTGGGTCTGACATGTCCCTCCCCATCCAGTCAGAGAGGCATCTGTAAACACTGGAATGTAGGAGGACACTTTGCCAATTGGGACTCAGTGCGTGAGAACACGTGGGTCTTTCCAATAGTTCAGATCTGCACTAAACGAGAGGGGAACCACCACCAACCGACGACGTTGGCGCACTGGGTCTAGTCGTAGATGGGCGAACCATCGCTGTATCCTGCGCATGCGCAGGAGTCCCAGCAGAACCACGAAATGGGCCGACGACATGAGACCCAAGAGTGACATGACCGAAAGCGCCGTTACCGTGTGATTCGGAAGAAACCTTCATAGGGCTAGCAACATAGCAACCCTTAGAGGGTCCGAAATTCGAGCCCTCATCGTTACAGTGTCTGTCTGTATCCCCAGATAGACAATCTGATGACAATCTTTTTCCAATTCACAGCGAACCCCAGACGCGTGAGATGAATCACTGTCTGTGTCATGTGAGTGAACGCCAGCTCTGCTGACGGGGTGAGAACCAGTAGGTCGTCTAGGTAGGCCAGTAGCCTTATTCCCTGACAACGCAACGGTTCCAATGCCGCCTCCACACATTTGAAAAACGTGTGAGGTGCCAGGGCGTACCCGAATGGCATCCTCGTGAACTCGTACGCCACCCCTTGAAAGGTCGAACCGCAGAAACTTCCTGTGACGCAGCTGCACCGGCACATAAAAGTACGCGTCCTTTTGGTCTATGCTCGTACAAAAGTCTCCCTTCTGGACACATTCCAGTAGACGTTTTGTCGTTAGCATTCGGAAGGGCCGTTCGGCTACGCTCTCGTTGAGAATGCATAAATCCAATATCGGCCTCATTCCCCCTGTCTTTTTCGGCACCAGGAAATAGGGTGAATATAGCCCTTTGTTCCTTTGCTCCCAGGGAACTACTGTGACCGCCTCCTTCGCCAAAAGTTCTGTAATCTCTGCAACGAGAGCGGCAACCTTTTCTGGCGTTTTCATCACCGTCTCCACCACCCCCCTGAATGGGGGAGGGGTCCGATGAAATTGGATTGCATAACCCTTCTGCAACGTCTGGTCTAACCAGAGGGAGAGGGTACAGCTTTGCCGCCACTCCCAGCAATGCAGAGAAAGCAGAAGAGCGCGAAGCTGTGGTACATTCAGTAGGAAGGACCTGTATTCCTCGACAGCCCTCGCCGCCGCTGTTCCCCAACACTGAAGTGGTGGAACAGCCCAAGGCGGGCCTCCCAAGAAAGGGAGAGGAAACATTAGCGCGTTCTGAGAGAAAGCGGGGCGCCGATACGTTGGTTAAACTTGTAACCTCGATATCCCGGCCCTCCGTGAACGCAGCACGGGTCTGAACTGCACTGACTGAGGCGTTAGCCTGAGACAGAGCGCCGTCCCCGAATAGCGATTGCGTCATCATTCTATTACCTGGCTGTGACTGCAGTCTGCTATGTGAGACCTTCACTACAGCACTCCTAGAAGTCTGTAATGTGAGGTCTTTATGAGGTAAAGCAAGGCGGCGCCTTGTTACCTTTTTAACACCCGCCTCATGTGTGTGTTCAACTACGCACCCTTGGTGGGATGAGCTACACTCAGAGTGGTGAGAGAGAGAGAGTGAAGGAGCATGAACGTTCTCGGATGTATCATGGAAAAGGGGCTCTCTTGTGACGAAGTCAATTGGAGCCAACTCTTTATTCAACACATCAACAACAACCGTTCCCTCCATACCCTCAACAGAAGGGTGGGGGGAATAGTGGGCACAGTCGTACCAGCCGCTGTGCCATCTCCCATTCTCGCCCCCTCGCCACGTTATAGGCGCCGTCTCTTCTGGCCACCCTTCGGGTGCTTCCAAGAATACGCTCTGACGACCTCTCTCGTCAACGGCACGGTCGGGACCTCTGGCTCCGCAGGAGGGGCGGGGCCCGCTTCTCTGCTGCCGGAAGTCGCTGCATGGCGCCGGGCACGACGCCTCGCTGTAGACCCCTGTCTACTTGAGGCGGTGGAGTTTGACGGTCGTTTCGGTGCAGGGCTGAGTCTTCCTGCCAGTGGCAGGTGTCTGGCCAGCTGCTTCCTCTCCTCGTCAAGCCTCATAAAACGCTCCGTCGCATCTTTGACGGCGACCCCAAACAGGCCGTCGTCAGAGATGGGGGCGTTCAGGAACGCGGCTCTGTCTGTCTCTTTTTCATGGCTGTCATAGACAGCCAAAGGTGTCATTCCACCACCACCGAAGTGGCCATGGACCTCCCCGCACACACAGCTGATGCCTGCGTTAAGTGGAGAATAGCGGCAGAAATTCTGGACGCCTCTTCCACTTCCTCCCCAGTGAGCTCAGACTTACCCGTTGTTAGGCTGGACAGAGAGGCTGCTAGGAGGGCAATATTATTCGCCGCTGCAACGGCCTGTGCTCCCAACACGAAGGACTTCTCAACCAGCTGTGCTGTGAGTCGGTCCTTCTGTGTGGGTAGAACGGCTTTCTTGGACGAGGGCCAGGGGCTCGAACCCGGTACGAGATACGCAGTCAGGGCGCTCTCGAGCCTAGGGATTCCCCTTGAAAAGCCCTGCTGTCTGCCTTCTACACTGATGAATGGGAGGTACGCCTTAGCCGGCGAACGCGCCGCAAAAGGTTCCTCCCATGAGCCCTCCACATACTTACCAAGCAAAGGCATGGTCGGTGCCAGAGGCTCCGCTGCCCTCCTGGGCCTGGAATAAGGACCGCCCTCCATCATATCCACTTCCGGGTTGGAGGGAATGGGGGGCAGCTTAATCTGCAGGCGCTCGGCAGCCCTCTCGATGAGCCCTGGAAAGTCAGAGCGCAGAGATGCTGTGGCGTATGATGTGGCTGCTGAATTCTCAGAGCCCGCATCATCATCGCCCAGGGATGAAAAAGACCTTGCCCTTTCCAATGGAAATGGGGTCTTAAAATCATGGGTCAGAGGGATGGATTGTTCCGCTGGAATATCCATCTCTTCTATCATCTCCTGAGTCAGCGCCCTCAGATGATGCTTCAGAAGCTGAGGCTAACACTGATAGCACATCCTGAAGAGGAATATCCTCCCTAAAAAATGCCTATTTCCATGAAAGGAGGGCGCAGCTGGCACATAGTGGAGGATCTACGAGGCCGTCCCTGGCGTGCTGTGACCCTAGACACACGAAACATAAGTTGTGGGGGTCAGCAGCCACCATAGAGGAACAGCGACATTGAGCTCTGAAAATAGCTTTCGGGGGTGGAAAATCTCCTGGTGTGCTCATTTTAGGACGAAGTCGATGATCTGGAAAATCGACTGCGTTTTCTTTGTCCTGAGTCTTCGGCTTCTTCAGTCCAGTCCAGTCGCTGAAGATAATGGGAGGCTGATTGAGGGGAAGCGTCCCCTCTTATAGGGACACCAGTACTCCTATTGGCTGCAGGTGTGTGCATAATGTTGTCTCAGGCTGTTCGCTGCCTAGGCAGCGGGGTAAACCAATAGGAGCAGAGCTCCCCTATGTGGCGGAGCTCCACGATATAGAACTAACAATTTCACAACATATACCCAATACACACAAATCTAGTAAGGAATGGAATTTAAGAATATATACATATATTCCATGTTGATTCAACATCATCACATTGAATTCCATTGTTAAAATGACATGGAAACAACATTGATTCAACCAGTCTTTGCCCAATGGGAGGTAATACTGGATAGCAAAAGAATGCGAAGGATCTAAAAACAAAGCATACATTCTATTTGTATTTTGTCATTAGTATATTCTAGACTTTTCATGATGGCACAATACTGTGCAATCTACTGAGTTTTGCAGTGGTTTCCATTCTAAACCTCCTTGGCTGTGTTTACACAGGCAGGCCATTTCTGATATTTTTCCCACTAATTGGTCTTTTGACCAATCACATCAGATCTTTCACATCAGATCTTTTTCAGAGCTGATCTGATTGGTCAAAAGACCAATTAGTGAAAAAAAGATCAGAATTGGGCTGCCTGTGTAAACGCAGCATTTGACATGCCATGGTTCAAAACAATCAATTGTATTAAACCTCTCTAATACAAGTCTGATCAGATTATTGAAATTTCAGCTGGCTTGTTCTTCACTAAGTTCCCCCTCTCAGGGAAGACACCCCTCCATGATCACCTTTGTATCGACCGGCAGCTCAGCTCTCACTAGCTCTCTGCCACATAAAGCCTGAGAAAGTGAACTATAACTCTCTCTTCTTTTTTTCACTAATTGGTCTTTTGACCAATCATATCAGCTCTGAAAAAGATCTGAAGTGATTAGTCAAAAGACCAATTGTTGAAAAAAGATCAGATGACTCCCAAATTCACACAACGCTCACATGGATGGTTAGCGTGTATTTGTATTTATATTTATTATGGATCAACATTAGCTGCTGCCAAGACAGCAGCTACTCGTCCTGGGGTCCGACAAAGTTAAGGCAGTTATACAATTTTAAAAACATTACAATACATGTGCACCTCCCCATAGTCTGTTCTGGACTTGGGGACTGTGAAGAGACCTCTGGTGGCATGTATTGTGGGGTATGCATGGGTGTCTGAGCTGTGTGCTAGTTGTTTAAACAGACAGCTTGGTCCTTTCAACATGTCAATACCGCTCACAAATACAAGTAGTGACGAAGTCAATCTCTCCTCCACTTTGAGCCAGGAGAGATTGACATGCATATTATTCATGTGTGCTCTCTGTGTACATCCAAGGGCCAGCCGTGCTGCCCTGTTCTGAGCCAATTGCAATTTTCCTAAGTCCCTCTTTGTGGCACCTGACCACACGACTGAACAGTAGTCCAGGTGCAACAAAACTAGAGCCTGTAGGACATACCTTGTTGATAGTGCTGTTAAGAAGGTAGAATAGCGCTTTATTATGTACAGACTCCTCCCCATCTTAGCTACTGTTGTATCAATATGTTTTGACCATGACAGTTTACAATCCAGGGTTACTCCAAGCAGTTTAGTCACCTAAATTTGCTCAATTTCCACATGATTTATTACAAGATTTTGTTGAGGTTTAGGGTTTAGTGAATGCTTTTAGTTTATTAAATATTTAGGACTAGCTTATTCCTTGCCACCCATTCTAAAACTAACTGCAGCTCTTTGTTAAGTGTTGCAGTCATTTCAGTCACTGCAGTATCTGACGTGTATAGTGTTGAGTCATCCGCATACATAGACACACTGGCTTTACTCAAAGCCAGTGGCATGTCATTAGTAAAGATTGAAAAAAGTAAGGGGCCTAGACAGCTGCCCTGGGGAATTCCTGATTCTGCCTGGATTATGTTGGAGAGGCTTCCATTAAAGAACACCATCTGTGTTCTGTTAGACAGGTAACTCTTTATCCACAATATAGCAGGGGGTGTAAAGCCATAACACATACGTTTTTCCAGCAGCAGACTATGATCGATAATGTCAAAAGCCGCACTAAAGTCTAACAAAACAGCCCCCACAATCTTTTTATCATCAATATCTCTCAGCCAATCATCAGTCATTTGTGTAAGTGCTGTGCTTGTTGAATGTCCTTCCCTATAAGCGTGCTGAAAGTCTGTTGTCCATTTGTTTACTGTAAAATAGCATTGTATCTGGTCAAACACAATTCTTTCGAAAAGTTTACTAAGGGTTGGTAACAGGCTGATTGGTCGGCTAGTTGAGCCAGTAAAGGGGGCTTTACTATTCTTAGATAGCGGAATGACTTTTGCTTCCCTCCAGGCCTGAGGGCACACATTTTCCTGTAGGCTTAAATTGAAGATATGGCAATTCTTGTCTTTCATAATTTGGTCAGATATACTTGGATGTGTAGTGTCAGCGTAATTTGCATTACGTTTGCCAATCGGTTGTGCAGCCAGACTTATTTGCCATTCCTTTTGCCTCATCCCTCTCAACCATACCATTTTTCAATTCCTCATCAATCCACAGGGATTTAGCAGTTTTTACAGTCATTTTCTTAATGGGTGCATGCTCATTAGTAACTGGGATAAGCAATTTCATAAATGTGTCAAGTGCAACGTCTGTTTGCTCCTCATTACACACCACGGACCAACAAATATTATTTACATCAACAACATAGGAATCACTACAAAACCTATTGTATGACCCCTCTTATACACTATATTGGGCCCAGCCTTTGGAACTTTGGTTTTCCTAGATATGGCTACTATATTGTGATCACTACATCCGATGTCCTGGATACTGCTTTCAAGCACATTTCTGCAGTATTAGTAAAGATGAGATCAATACATGTTGATGGTAGGTTGACTGATAACCTGAACCAGGTTGCAGGCACTGGTTACAGTTTTAAGCTTTTTCTTGAGTGGGCAGCATGATGAAAGCCAGTCAATATCTAAATCACTCAGAAAATATACCTCTCTGTTGATATCACATACATTATCAAGCATTTCACACATATTATCCAGATACTGACTGTTGGCACTTGTTGGTCTATAGCAGCGTCCCACAGGAATGGGCTTTAGTTGAGGCAGAAGAACCTGTAGCCATATTACTTCAACAGTATTTAACATGAGATCCTCTCAAATCTCTACAGGAATATGGTTCTGAATATAAACAGCAACACCTCCACCACTGGCATTTCTGTATTTTCTGTAAATGTTATAACCTTGTATTGCTACCACTGTATCATCAAAGGTATTGTCTAAATGAGTTTCAGAGATAGTCAGAATATGAATGTCATCTGTTACTAGCAAGTTATTAATTTCATGAACCTTGTTTCTTAAGCTACATATGTTAACGTGGTCTATTTTGAGCACTTTTCTGGGATGCTTGCTTGTTTTCATTGCTTTACTGGGAGTGTCTTCTATGTGAGGTGTAGTGGATCATTGTCCCAAGGGCAGTTTACTCCAGTTTCTCTGCAGGTCCATCTGTAATGAGCTGACATCCCACTTTGATCTGCAAGTGAAAATGAAATACACTGTAGTGTACACTCTTAGAAAAAAAGGTGCTATGTAGAACCTTAAAGGGTTCTTCGGCTGTCCCCATAGGAGAACCCTTTGAATAGTCATTTTTGGTTGCAGGTAGAACCCTTTTGGGTTCCATGTCCAATCGTTTCTACAGAGGGTTCAACATGGAACCCAAAACGATTCTATCTGTAACCAAAAAGGGTTCTACCTGCAACCATTATCCTATGGGGACAGCCGAATAACCCTTTTGGAACCCTTTTTTGTGGGTTCCAAAAGAGTGTAGAGCGTCTATTAGAATATATTCATTGTGACAAGACATCTTCCTAAAAATGTGCCCTCATTCTGTCTCACAGGCTGGCAGAATATGTTTATGTCTGAATAATCGGTTGGTTCTACATGACTGCTAGTAACATTAAGATCTCCTGTCGCCAGCAGACCATGCTCTTTTCAATAACGTCTCCTCCACATTCAAACACACACTGAAACTCCAATTAAATCCAATGCATTGCATAGCCAATGTCATTGTAAGGAAGTTGCATGTTGTAAAAAAGTATTTCTGCCTTTGCTTAACTAGTTTGTAGAGAGTTTGTTAGATAATTATAGTGCCTCTCTTCCATCACCCTTCCCCTGCATACACTGAGCTCATTCAGGTTATTTGGTTGGTCGCTGTTCAAAAGCAAACGTCATGATGGCAGTCAATTGTGATGATTCTGCTTAGTCCATGGAAGCATCCAGATAGTTGGATGAGGCCTCCAGTGTGGTGGTGAAATAAAGCATCATCAATCAGAAAGCCCACTCCAGTGTCCCAGTGCTGGATTCAATCGGAATATCCCAATTAAAACTGTATGTGTATCAATCAGGATGCCGCTGCATGGAGAATTGATTTTAATCCTCTTTCAGCTAATAGCTAAGATATAGAGAGCTGCTGGTGCACTTTGGGCTTATCTCCTGATGTGAACAAGGCTGAAGATGTGGTAGAGAAGATTAATGTGTCTTCATTTTAGATTAGTTCCTTATTTAATGTAAATTCATTCAAATTGATCACAAATCTGGAATGGAGCAGAATAAGATGGGGAAAGTAGGTTTATCAGCTTTTTTTCTTTAGATGAAACATACTTTCAGATAAAGATACAATTCTCAAATTGAATTAGAAGGAAGACTATTAGTGAAAACAAGCATTGCGGGGTGATCCTTGTATCTATATCAACACAGCTTTTGGGCCATTGATCTGATAAAACCTCAGCCTGTCTGTTATTGCTTCAATTAGCAGCTTCACACTCTGTAAAACTGATAGACGAGTAGTGAGCTTCCCCACTGCAACCTTCCTCTGCCTCCACCAGGCTCCCAAGAGGCCCACCGATAAGACAGTATATGTAGGGAAGAGACTGGAGGGAGCCCGGACATGCTATTACTACATGGCCTCTCATTATAAAACACTGCATGGTCCAAGAGCCAGATAATGTTCTGCTAAAGGTGTCAAATTGCTTCTTGTGTGGTGCCCTCATTTTATTTCTTAATCTAAAGCACTCAGACCCTCTGTAAGAATGGCCCAATAATAGAGTTTAATAGAACATATGATCTCTATTGGCCCAATCATAAAAGGGTTCACTGCCTGTTGTTGCCTTTGGCTAACCTCCTGGATGTTACAAAGCCCCTCAATGAATTTATCATGCATCTGTTTTGGCTCACTGTATACTTTATACGGTATGGTATGTGATAATTTTTCTATTACTACATCAAATGTAAGAACCTATGTAACAGAAGCCCACTGTATTTCTCCAGGTGCGCAGCAGGTCCCTGTGGCGGGTGGAGCCAAGTGAGGGAGAGGTTCCACCCCAGGGGAAGCTGGAGCTGAGGCTAGTGGCTCACCTGGATGACACCCTGCATTTCCAGGACAAGCTGCACCTGTCCATCCAGAATAGTGAAACACACACCATCCCTCTCTCTGCTACTGGCAAGGGCACTACTATTGTCACCAACCGCCCTTTTGCCCCCAGTCTGGACTTGGGAGCCCATTTCAGGTAGGTATAGCTACGAGTGTGGAAATACTGAATGTGCATACTTTACAAATTCAATCAAATCAGTCATTCAAATCCTTTTTATTCTTTCCCCCTGAAACCTTGCCTTCTGTCCTCTGCTCCCCAGCTCTGGACCATGTCAGTACCATTTTAGAGTGACCAACCGAGGTCGCCGTTCCCACCAGCTGTACTGGACGACGGGAGGGGTACCCCCAGTTCCGCCGAAGAGTTCCCCCACACGCCCACACCACCAGGAAGGGAAAGAGTCGCAGCTCCCTGGTACCCCCACCTGTAGATGGGCCAGTCTTCAGCCTGCACCCCATGCGTATGAAGCTGGCCCCGGGACATACTGCTGACATGGTGCTGGAGGGCTCCTCTGACTCTCCCAAGGTGGGAACATGAGACAATGGTGGCAAACACGCCTCTGTCAGACACAACCTAGATATTCAGTTGAGATCTAGAAACATACACACTCCCTCAAAATACAGATACAGTATGTGTCTCAATGAAAATCTATGCGGATCGTGTATTGTGTGTTACTAGGGAAAAAATTTGTTGGAGTCAACATTGACGACAATGGTCTTCATCAACACCTAAAGTTGTTGGACTTTGAATAAATGATAGAATTTTCTTCCCAAGACCTAGTATGTTTCACCACATTATACCTTTATGAACTCCAGTTTTTTTGTTCAGCCAAACCAGTTCCATTTAGTGGAGCATTACCAGTGTTTGATGATAGTAATCACAGCTGGTTATTAACATTTGCTAACATTTGGAGAAAATACAGTCAGTGCACTCTTAGCTAGCATATCAGATCACGACACAGGGGGTTCAAGGTTGAATACTACAGAGATAAAGGTGCTGAAAGCCCCTCCTTAATCTTCCCAAATTCCAACTGCACAGGCCAGGGTGTTGACTTCCTCTCTGGGGTATTACTGGGATGCATGCCTCCTTGAGTCCCTATTGATTGAATGGTGAACAGGAGAGGGAAAGAAGCAAGAACCAGAGATAAGCCCATGCCACTGCAGCCTCTGTGATCCCCTAAATCTTTGAATGGCTATTGTGGAGTTGTAATTCAGGAAAGCCCAAGCAAAGCAGAGCGTGGCTGTGTCTCAGAAAAGCTTTGGCATGGCAGGGCTGTATTTTTGTTGGGTAGTTATAGGAAACTATGTCACATTTATACCTACACAAGGTCAAAAGCTGAGCTTAAGTGCAGAATTGTATCTGCTGGTATAAAGGTTGTCTTGAACTAATGGGATGTGTGTACTGAATACCTGTGTTTCTAACCCAGGTGGTCCGAGAGAGGCTGGTGTGTCACGCCATCCTAGGTCACCAGAGTGGGAAGGAGCGCATCATGACGGTGGACGTCACATGTCGGTTTGTCTCACCCATCCTGGACATCTCCTCTCAGCAGCTCAGCTTCTATGTGGAGAAGGTGTGTGACACCAATCACTCATCACCCACAGCCTTAAACTTGCTGCCTTTCTGCTCACAACTTACATAACAGAAACAAGCCTCTGTGCAAGTGCATTGAAGCCTTAGTGCATGGAATTCACATAAGTTTCTACAATCATGGTGGAGCCATCCATGCCCAATGACACACATTTCATAATGCTTGCAGTGTTTCCCCAATATGCATTTAGCAGCGGTGCACCGCCACTGCAATTAAAAAATATATATAATGTAGATGTATAGATGTATGCCCCAGGAAGACCCCATCCGCCGCCCCGCAGGAAGACCCCTCCCCCCACTAACTCTGCCACCGCTGCTGAAAAAAAATGGGGGGAAACACTGTCTTGAAACAATAGACCTCACATCACTCATTTGTTCATTGAAGGCATTCAGTGTGTAGCAGATCGGTGGCTGAGTTCTGTTGAGACATTGTGTTTATTTTATCCAGCTCCAGTGTCAGAAGTGCTTTGCTCCATGAAGCTAGATCACAGTGATTATCTCCTATGGAAATTATACTGTACACTTCTGCACCAGTTTGTTCCTGATTTATGATGTGAAGATGGCAATGGTTCTGACAGAGCACAAAGCTTTGCCCCAGATTCTGTTAGTATAACCAATAATATATGAACCCAGTGGACAGGCGAGGAAGTTGTTGACCAGAGGGGTTCGGCTCAAATCCAAAATTAGTCCACTTCTTGCAGTATGCTTAAACCTGAATACACATTATGCCTATTAGAAGATGAACTTGGGTTTAAGTTATTTTCAAGGATTTTATGGGGATAGCAAAAAGCACTCTGCACTCTCCATCCGATATCATCAGAATGATTGAATTCTGAATGAGGAAGAATGAGGCGTCACCACTATCATCATAATGAAACTGATTTCCTGTCTCTCCATTTGACTTTTATTATCACTAGCACAAACTCTATCGCAATGTTTGTATTATCGCCCCTTTTCGTGCTGAACCTGTGCAGATTTTTACACATATCTCACATCTCCTGGCAGCTGCTTTCAGGTCCTGTTGCTGATCAACCTTTCAGAAATGAAAATGATAATTTATTTCAGTGACATTCTTTTATCTGACTCTGTCCCATGAATATATGTGTTGACAGCCTTGCCTCTAGATTTACAGGCTGTTTGTGCAGCAGAGCTCTCTGGGATAAAGCAATTAGAGAGAGGGAAATGGGATGGGGGAAGGAATGGAGAGGGAGAGGGGGAGAGAGGCTGAGAATGAATTGGCCATGTATAAGGCCTGCTGTAAATTGTGTTGCCCACACAAGAAAGGGATAGATAGAGATTATAGATTGAGTTATTTCTGCTTTGCTTAACCTTTAAGAAGTTAGTAGTTGGGAGGGAGTAGTGGGTCGTTCCTATTAACTACAGGGCATTATAGTCAGTTGACTCCCAGTCTCTAGAGTTTACAGTATTGAATACCGGTAGTTACTTAATTCATCTTCACAATCAGTCTTATCTTTCCTTTTCAAATATGTGTGTGTGTTAGATTTATAAATGTGTGACTGTTGGTGCCCCCACTGCAGGCTCCAGGTGTCTCTCTGCTTCCTCTCTACCAAAAGCTGCTGCTGAGGAATGAGTCGTCTCTGGCCCTCTCTCTGCAGCTCACTCTGGCTGAGCCCTTTGGTCTGTCTGACCACGATGGTGATCACACATGTGTCACTTCTAAGGTACATCCTTCTGCAGGCAATACTTGTACAATACATCACAGGAATTATAGCCTTGGTTCATACTTAACATAATCTGACACTGTTGATTCTTTAACATTTTGGGGTGGGTATCTGTGTCTAGTATTGAGGGGCAGGTACCATATTATGTCCATGTCTCTGTGTTGATAGACTTTGGTACTGGCTGTAGGAGTGCAGACGGTGCAGTGGGTACGCTTCGACCCCTCATACTGCCAGGACAGTATAACGCGGGTGGCTGAGGAGGTGCTGGAGGTGCGTTACTCAGACCTACCTCAGCAGGACACGGTGGGCCTGAGGGGAGAGGTCCACTTCCCCAACCTGCACTTCTCAAGTGCGGCTCTGGACTTTGGCTGTGTACTGAATCACACCGTGGCTCAGCGCCAGCTCACCATGACCAACTGCAGCCCTCTGTCTGTGTACTACCACTGGGCCTTCCTGGTCGACCAGCAGCAGTACACCATCAGGTAGAGAGCCTAGTCCACCTCAACCACGTCACCATTAGACTTGTTTAGCCACCATCCCTGGGAAAGAAAACTCAGGAATGAAGCAGAGAATATCCCTGACCTTTGTGTGTGTGCGTACTCCTAAACACTTCATTACCTTCCCTCTATTGGATGGCTTATTGTTATAAAGGGTTGGGGATATTGTTTATTGTGGTTCCACTGTTTATTTGAGATTCTATTGAGGCACAGGAGGGCTCCAGTTTTCATGTAGTTCCAGGAGGGGACAGATGGTGCAGACGCAGCTGGTATAGCCGAGGAAAGGAACTCCTCCTTATTAAGACTGCATTTAGTCAAGCTGTTAATTTCCCCCTCAATTGAAAAGATGCTGAGCATCAGACTGCTCATCAAGCCACTTTCCTTTCTCTTAAGAGGCTGAAACGAAATTCCACTCCTGTTAACTGTGTGTGTAAGAATGTCTAATGAGGAGTGTTTGAAATGTGTAAGCACATACCATACTGTACTGGAGTGGCCACCTCTGGGATTAGGAGTTTATAGTTGTCTGAGATGGGGAAAAGCTAGATGATTGCACCGTTAGCAAAGCCAAATCCAGCCATTCTTTAAGGAAACCAACAGGAAAAAAATAATCTGAGACGCTTCAATAAAAAGTTTGATCTACTGACGGTGCACACATATTGCTTTTTTCATCTATAGCTCTACCTAGGCAGCCATTCCTTGGATCCATCTTGGGAACACAAAGTAAACTAGCCTAAAAGCCAGTCCTTGGCTGTGACTACTCAGCACCACACTCCTTTAATCTCCTCACACCAGTCAACAAGGGACCCAATCTGTTACACTACAACTATTTGGCTACCATTTCAAGCTATCTATTTGGAGGGAATATGAACCCCAAGCAGCTCTACAATATGCAGTTGCCATCAGTAGATATCAGTTCATTGTGCATCCAGATCTATAGACTCCATATCAATGATGTCCTGCTTTTCATCCAGATCTATAGACTCCATATCAATGATGTCCTGCTTTTCATCCAGATCTATAGACTCCATATCAATGATGTCCTGCTTTTCATCCAGATCTATAGACTCCATATCAATGATGTCCTGCTTTTCATCCAGATCTATAGACTCCATATCAATGATGTCCTGCTTTTCATCCAGATCTATAGACTCCATATCAATGATGTCCTGCTTTTCATCCAGATCTATAGACTCCATATCAATGATGTCCTGCTTTTCATCCAGATCTATAGACTCCATATCAATGATGTCCTGCTTTTCATCCAGATCTATAGACTCCATATCAATGATGTCCTGCTTTTCATCCAGATCTATAGACTCCATATCAATGATGTCCTGCTTTTCATCCAGATCTATAGACTCCATATCAATGATGTCCTGCTTTTCATCCAGATCTATAGACTCCATATCAATGATGTCCTGCTTTTCATCCAGATCTATAGACTCCATATCAATGATGTCCTGCTTTTCATCCAGATCTATAGACTCCATATCAATGATGTCCTGCTTTTCATCCAGATCTATAGACTCCCATATCAATGATGTCCTGCTTTTCATCCAGATCTATAGACTCCATATCAATGATGTCCTGCTTTTCATCCAGATCTATAGACTCCATATCAATGATGTCCTGCTTTTCATCCAGATCTATAGACTCCATATCAATGATGTCCTGCTTTTCATCCAGATCTATAGACTCCATATCAATGATGTCCTGCTTTTCATCCAGATCTATAGACTCCATATCAATGATGTCCTGCTTTTCATCCAGATCTATAGACTCCATATCAATGATGTCCTGCTTTTTCATCCAGATCTATAGACTCCATATCAATGATGTCCTGCTTTTCATCCAGATCTATAGACTCCATATCAATGATGTCCTGCTTTTCATCCAGATCTATAGACTCCATATCAATGATGTCCTGCTTTTCATCCAGATCTATAGACTCCATATCAATGATGTCCTGCTTTTCATCCAGATCTATAGACTCCATATCAATGATGTCCTGCTTTTCATCCAGATCTATAGACTCCATATCAATGATGTCCTGCTTTTCATCCAGATCTATAGACTCCATATCAATGATGTCCTGCTTTTCATCCAGATCTATAGACTCCATATCAATGATGTCCTGCTTTTCATCCAGATCTATAGACTCCATATCAATGATGTCCTGCTTTTCATCCAGATCTATAGACTCCATATCAATGATGTCCTGCTTTTCATCCAGATCTATAGACTCCATATCAATGATGTCCTGCTTTTCATCCAGATCTATAGACTCCATATCAATGATGTCCTGCTTTTCATCCAGATCTATAGACTCCATATCAATGATGTCCTGCTTTTCATCCAGATCTATAGACTCCATATCAATGATGTCCTGCTTTTCATCCAGATCTATAGACTCCATATCAATGATGTCCTGCTTTTCATCCAGATCTATAGACTCCATATCAATGATGTCCTGCTTTTTGGGATCACAGCAGGGTTTCTGCAGTGTTTACAGAAAGCAGATTTTCAGCAAAATAATTTGATAGTAGAAATGATTATAAGTGAAGTAGAAAATAAAACAAATACTACACTCTAAGCACTCAAAGTAGTCAAAAGGCCTATGCTGGCTCTGATGTTAAATCTCAGCTGTCAATACAGCTCCAATCTCTGGCAGCGTAGTGTTGAGTTTTTATAGTTTTTAATTGTTCTTCAGCTGCTGCCATGTCCTGCCTCAGATGAATCAATAGTGCTGTCTCTCTGTGGGGGCTAAAGTTCAGGCCAGTGAAGATTTATCACAGCCTCCTGCTTTTCATTTCTCCAGACCCATCCTCTTAGAAGTGGATGACCCTTCCTATCAATATTCACAGGGTTTACACAATGCACAGGCCAACCTGCTAATTAAATGCCTATCAGTAATTAAATCATGGGTGATCCTGCTATTTTTATTGCACCATTTTCATCCACTTAGCTAACTGATTTATGGTGTATATGTTGCTGACGGACAGTTTCATCTTGACCAGCTCAAGCCCCTTGCTATCCATTGCTGATTTGGTGCTGATGGATTTCACTTTCCCAGGTTTCATGAGCAGACCAACGTGAGTGAGGGAAGAGCGACCACACATGAGGAGGAGAGGGATACGCAATGGGACCTGTCCAAAAAGAGAAACATTGACATCAGAGTGGACTCAAACAGGTCTGATCCTGCCGTTCACCAAGCTCCAGTACTTGCACCCTGTATCGGAATAGAATGAGCAATATAATGTATTTATATCATGTCAACATATAGACAGAAATTAGCTTCTTATAGCAGAGATTCACAGCAGGCTTATTTCATACGATAGTGACTACATATAGAATCAGATTTTTTGAACTTCACATTAATTGGAAATAATTCCAAATGGTTGAAGAACTGGATTCTCAGCATCTAGCCCAGTTATAGCAGAGAATAATCATTTCAGGCATCTCCCATGAAGGTCTTCACTTCAGATGCTCTTTGAAAAGGCATTGGGCTTCGTGGACAACATTGACGATATAAAAATGTATACTTTTCTCTCTCTGCTGACTGTTTTGTGTAATTGAAATATTATTTGTTCCAGAGACTTCTGAGGTGTCTGGGGACTAGTGTGATGGAATGTCAGCACATGCACACAGTGGTGCACATGCACACACATGCACATACATATGCACACACACACAAATGCTTACAAATGAGAGCAGTGGGACAAGATAGAAAGCTTAAAATCCTCTATTTTCTGGTGAGAGAAAATATGGTGGTTCCTCCTGACAGTGGTCCTCTGGAGTATATTAATTTCCCTGTTAAATTATCTCTGCTGGTGGAACAAACTGCCATAGAATTCCGCATACAACACTGCCCCCTGCTGTTACTCCACAAAACACCTACTCTTACTATAGTCTGCAGGCTCTACCTGCTTGGTCTCTTATGTCACCATGTCTCCTTGTATTTTGTATCTCTGTATGAATCTGTGTGTCTCTCTATGTCGCCATTTCACTACATTTCTGTCAATTTGCATGTCTGTCTCTCATTTATTATCTGGCAACATCTGTCCAGTCCCCTTTCTTGCAAAATTATTTTTCAGTCCATTGGAGCAGTTCTATTAAAATGTCAGTAATTAATGAGCATTCTGTAATTAATTAACATCATGGATGTACCAAGCGTGTAGCTACCAAGGAGGGGGGAGGGAGAGAGAGCGAGAGAGAGAGACGAGATAGTGTTGTTGGGGGAGGATCAGGAAGCTTCTGAGAGGACATACTGTGCTAGTATGAATTCCTTCACTGATTTCTTTTATTGCTAATTTTAATGGACTAATGAATCTTTGTTTTTTACTTTGTTAATGTGTCTGTTACTTGGATCCCTTATTCGATCCAAGATTAAATGTCCAGTGAGTTGTCTTTATTACAGCTCAATTCTGTAGATATAACATAACACATTATAAACTTTTTCTTCAGGGAAATTGAGGTTCCCAAACTGCTCCTGGATAAGGAGGGGGAGGAAGAGAAGGGAGACCAAGAGAATGAGACTAAGGAGGGGAGGAGCTCTCCCAAAGATCCCCTGTCAGCTCCAGTCACCACCACTCTCATCACAGAGGGGAGGCAGAGCCAGGGGCGAGGCAGCTACAACCCCAGCAGACAGGAGCACAACAGGACCTCACCAGCACAGTGGCCAGCCAGTACTGATCAGAACACAGGCACAGCAAGCCACACTACAAAGGAGCACCCCAGTGTTGGAGTGGAGGAGGTACAGTACCCACTATCAGGTGCCCAGCTGATAAGGTTTCCTCTCTGTCTCTATTGCTCATTATTGAAAATGATGATAATGCCCTTTTAGAGTAAGAGCTGTTTGAAAAGACAGCCTAAAATGTTGTTTTGGTGGGATAGAGTTTTGGCCTTCCATGGTGAAATCACCAGGCGGTAAATTAGTTAATAGACCAATATGAAAGAGTTCCAAACCTCTCTGCCAATAACAGCTAGTTTTCAGTTTTCCAGTCCCCACTCAGACCAGACAGTCTTAGCAAAATTCTTGTTTGAGAAATTGCTCTTTGCTAAGAAGCTATTTTTGTTTCTTTTTACCATTTTAATTGAAAACAATCACAGTAAGGTACTTAATTGTTACCCAGAAATTATTTAATATTGAGATAAAAACAGCTGCATTGGACCAACAGAGAACATTGTTGAATTGAATTACAGTATTGAATTGAATTATTCCTTTGTGCATCTCCTACCCTCTCACTATTGTTCTATCCATATGTCCTTGTGTCTTTCTCTATCGGTCTATCATTGTTCTGACCTACTGTATACCTCTTTATCTGTCTCTCCTCCTCTCCTTGATGTAGGTGTTTAATATCCTACCTATATATGGGGTGCTGCAGCCAGGTGAAAGCCAGGTGGTGTCCTTCTCCTTTTACGGTCATGCTGACATCAGTGGTCAGGTTCTGGCTCTGTGTGAGGTCGAGGAGGGCCCCACGTATGAAATCACACTCAAAGGAGAGGCTTCACTGGTCACCTACAGCCTGAACGGAACAGAGATAGACTTTGGCCTTCAGGTATTTGTACTATGGTCACCCTGAGGCTGTGTTAGTTGAGTCCAGTTCACTTGTGAAGGATAGAGGTATCTGTGTTGGCTTTCTTTGCTTGTGTTTTTCATTCGTCCCTGTTTGGGTATGCAATTATCATTGATATTCAAACAAGGACTTATTGATTTTTTTATTTGTAAATGAGTGAATCAGCAGAATCGTCTCCTCCTTGCCGGTTCAGCATACATTTTTTGGATCCATTCCCGCTCTTCTTCTTCCCTTCTTTCTCCTGCAGTTGTTTGACCGTGTGGCAGAGGCAGAGATCACCCTGAGGAACACAGGGAAGGTGGGCTTTGAGTTCAGTGCTCTGTTGGGGGAGCAGGATGGGTGTGAGGACCCTCGGCCTGGACATCCCCTGGTCATCTCCAGAATGGTGAGACAGCCCACAGCACAGGGGAACCTTCCTTTTACAGTCTGCTTTCTCTATCAATCCTTTAGTGTAACTACATACACACTTTATGTAGTTACTTTCAAGAGATTTTGGCAGAGCCAGATGAACTTGTGGATACCATTTTTATGTGTCTGTGTCCATTATGCTAGCAGATACCCATAGACTTCCAGTCATTGCGCTAACGCTAGTTAGCATTGGCTCGCAAAAATACCTCTAACTTTCTTCATACTGGACACAGAGACATACAAATGGTATCCATGAGTTAATCTGACTCTGGGGAAGTAGATAAAGGGCCTCATTGCCAAAATCCCCAAGTATCCCTTTAAGCACCTTTCAAAAAACCCAAGGACACTGTACAGCAAAGAGTATAAAACAAAACAAGACAAAACAAAAGCTACTTAGCTTAGGCTAAGGCTGAGTAAGGGCGCTAAGCTGAGGTTTTACTGTAGCTATTTACGGTGTTTCCTTATGTAACCCTTTGCTTGTCTCTCATTACTTAAAGGGTTACATCGAGGCGAATGCAGAGCAGAAGCTGTCAGTGTACTATCTCCCTGGGATCCCTGAGGTCTTCCACAAGACTTTCCAGCTGCAGGTGGCTTTCTTTGAGCCAGAGAGCATCACTCTTAGAGGAGAGGGCATCTTCCCCAGGGTGTGCCTGGACCTACCCAGAGAGCTCGGTATGTGCCTGTGTTTATTGTGGAGGTCTATCTCGATACTCTAAAACTGTTTTGTTGCAGTGTGTAACTCGCTATTCTTGTATTGTGTAGATGATGAGAGGTATACTGCAGTGGTGAAGGAGGCCAAGAAGGCCCTGGAGGAGGACAGGAGGGATGTGGGCATCAGCCGGCCTGCTACTGGAGAGGGCCTTCTGTCAGACATGGACTACATCCCTACAGTCAGTACCTACTGTATCACAATCACTCATCACTTTCCCCTTGATTCATGTACAGTGCATTTGAAAAGTATTCAGACCCTGGTGCCAATGTACACTACTGGTCAAAAGTTTTAGAACACCTACTCATTCAAGGGTTTTCTTTATTTTTTACTATTTTCTACATTGTAGAATAATAGTGAAGACATCAAAACTATGAAATAACACATATAGAATCATGTAGTAAAGAAAAAGTATTAAACAAATCAAAATATATTTTATATTTGAGATTCTTCAAATAGCCACCCTTTGCCTTGATGACACCTTTGCACACTCTTGGCATTCTCTCAATCAGCTTCATGATGTAGTCACCTGGAATGCATTTCAATTAACAGGTGTGCCTCCATGGCTATGCATAAGTTAATTTGTGGAATTTCTTTCCTTCTTAATGTGTTTGAGCCAATCAGTTGTGTTGTGACAAGGTAGGGGGGGTATACAGACAATAGCCCTATTTGGTAAAAGACCAAGGCCATATTATACAAGAACAGCTCAAATAAGCAAAGAGAAATGACAGTCCATCATTACTTTAAGACATGAAGGTCAGTCAATACAGAACATTTCAAGAACTTTGAATTGCAGTCACAAAAACCATCAAGCGCTATGATGAAACTGGCTCTCATGAGGACCGCCACAGGAATGGAAGACCAAGAATTACCTCTGCTGCAGAGGATAAGTTCATTAGAGTTAGCAGCCTCAGAAATTGCAGCCCAAGTAAATGATTCACAGAGTTCAAGTAACGGACACATCTCAACATCAACTGTTCAGAGGAGACTACGTGAATGAGGCGTTCATGGTCTAATTGCTGCAAAGAAACCACTACTAAAGGACACCAATAAGAAGAAGAGACTTGCTTGGGCCAAGAAACACGAGCAATGGAAATTAGACTGGTGGAAATGTGTCCTTTGGTCTGGAGTCCAAATTTGAGATTTTTGGTTCCAACCGCCATGTCTTTGTGAGACGTGGTGTGGGTGAACGGATGATCTCCGCATGTGTATTTCCCACTGTAAAGCATGGAGGAGGAGGTGTTATGGTGTGGGGGTGCTTTGCTGGTGACACTGTCTGTGATTTATTTAGAATTGACTTAACCAGCATGGCTACCACAGCATTCTGCAGCGATACGCCATCCCATCTGGTTTGTGCTTAGTGGGACTATCATTTGTTTTTCAACAGGACAATGACCCAACACACCTCCAGGCTGTGTAAGGGCTATTTTACCAAGAAGGAGAGTGATGGAGTGCTGCATCAGATGACCTGGCCTCCACAATCCCCTGACCTCAACCAAATTGAGATGGTTTGGGATGAGTCGGACCGCAGAGTGAAGGAAAAGCAGCCAACAAGTGCTCAGCATACAGTGGGGGAAAAAAGTATTTAGTCAGCCACCAATTGTGCATGTTCTCCCACTTAAAAAGATGAGAGAGGCCTGTAATTTTCATCATAGGTACACGTCAACTATGACAGACAGAATGAGAAAAATGTCAGAACGCTGCGTGTGGATGTGGTGCAGGGAATCAAGCGCAGGAACAAGGGTGTTCGTCAACAGACTTTAGTATATCCAAAACAGGAATGAGTCGCCAACCCAACCGGGTGGCACGAACAAATTACGCACAACAACAACAGTGCGAAAACAAGAAAAAGCGCACGCAGTGCGAACTCTCAAAATCTAACGATAAGAGAGAGGAACCTCCTCTCTGGCAACAGCTGACAACAATAATCACACATAACACCTGACCCAATACACGATAACTAAATAGGAAACAAAATCAAACACTAACAAGGGACAGGTGTAAAACCAGACAAAACCAAACAAACATGAAACATCGAACGGTGGCAGCTAGTACTCCGGGGGACGACGACCGCCGAAGCCTGCCCGAACAAGGAGAAGGAGCAGCCTCGGCCGAAACCGTGACAGTACCCCCCCCTTGACGCGCGGCTCCAGCCGTGCGCCGATCCGGCCTCGGGGGACGACCAGGGACGACGCGGAGCAGGGCGCGTAGGATGACCCCGATGGAACTCGGTCAGCAGGGACAGGTCTAATATGTCCCTCCTCGGCACCCAGCACCGCTCCTCCGGGCCGTACCCCTCCCACTCCACGAGATATTGGAGACCCCCCATCCGGCGTCTCGAATCAAGGATGG
Source organism: Coregonus clupeaformis (assembly GCF_020615455.1). Lineage (NCBI taxonomy): Eukaryota > Metazoa > Chordata > Actinopteri > Salmoniformes > Salmonidae > Coregonus > Coregonus clupeaformis. Next base: position 31,484,618 of record NC_059196.1, read on the forward strand.
ACCTCACAGTGTACGCCGGAGCCACCTCGATGTCCAACGGGGGCGGAGGAATCTCCTCTATCTCATAATCCTGGAGTGGACCAGCTACCACCGGCCTGAGGAGAGACACATGAAACGAGGGGTTAATATTCCTGTAATCCATAGGCAGTTCTAACCTGTAACACACCTCGTTCAACCTCCTCAGGACTTTAAATGGCCCCACAAACCGCCGACCCAGCTTCCGGCAGGGCAGGCGGAGGGGCAGGTTTCTGGTCGAGAGCCAGACTCGATCTCCAGGTGCGTACACAGGCCCCTCACTGCGGTGGAGATCGGCGCTCGTCTTATGCCAACGGATGGCCGCTGCAGATGAACGTGGGCAGCGTTCCATGTCTCCTCCGAGCGCCGCACCCACTCATCCACCGCAGGGGGCCTCGATCTGGCTCTCGTGCCAAGGTGCCAGAACCGGCTGGTACCCTAACACACACTGGAAAGGGGTTAGTTGGGTGGAGGAGTGGCGGAGAGAGTTCTGCGCCATCTCGGCCCACGGAACGTATCTCGCCCACTCCTCCGGCCGGCCCTGGCAATAAGACCTCAGAAACCTCCCCACATCCTGGTTGACACGTTCAACCTGCCCATTACTCTCCGGTGGTAACCCGAGGTAAGGCTCACCCGAAACCCCCAACCGTTCCATAAACGCTCTCCACACTCTGGAGGTGAACTGGGGGCCTCGATCAGACACTATATCCTCGGGTACCCCGTAATGCGGAAGACATGGGTAAACAGAGCCTCAGCGGTCTGTAGGGCAGTAGGTAGACCCGGCATGGGAAGGAGACGACAGGCCTTCGAGAACCGATCCACAACGACCAGGATGGTAGTATTCCCCTGTGAGAGGGGAAGGTCTGTAACAAAATCCACCGAGAGGTGGGACCAGGGTCGTTGTGGAACGGGCAGGGGTTGTAGCACCCCTGGGCAAATGTCTGGGCGCCTTACACTGGGCACACACCGAACAGGAGGAGACATAAATCCTCACATCCCTGGCTAACGTTGGCCACCAGTACTTAGTGCTAAGGCAGTGAACTGTCCGGCCGATACCTGGATGTCCAGAGGAGGGGGACGTATGAGCCCAATAAATGAGGGCGATCGCGTACCTCGAGCGGAGCGTGACGTCCGACCCACAGGACACTGGGGGAGGACTTGGGTCGGTGCGTAACGCCCGCTCGATCTCGGCATCGACCTCCCATACCACCGGTGCAACCAGACAAGACTTCGGTAGTATGGGAGTGGGCTCAACGGACCTCTCCTCCGTGTCATATCGCCGAGACAGGGCATCAGCCTTCCCGTTCTGGGACCCAGGGATGTAAGTGATTTTAAACACAAACCGGGCTAGAAACATAGTCCAGCGGGCCTGGCGAGGATTCAGTCTCCTAGCTGCCCGGATGTATTCCAGGTTACGGTGGTCAGTTAGAATGAGGAAAGGGTGTTGAGCCCCCTCAAGCCAATGCCTCCACACCTTTAGGGCCTGTACCACGGCTAACAGCTCCCTGTCCCCTACGTCATAATTCCGCTCCGCCGGACTGAGCTTCTTAGAATAAAAAGCACAGGGGCGGAGTTTAGGTGGTGTGCCAGACCGTTGTGAGAGAACGGCCCCAATACCAGCCTCGGACGCGTCTACCTCTACCTGGAAAGGTAAAGCGGGATCCGGATGCGCCAACACCGGCGCTGAGGTAAACAGGTCCTTCAGTCTCCCAAAAGCCCTGTCCGCCTCAGCTGACCACTGCAATCGCACCGGACCCCCCTTCAAAAGAGACGTTATGGGAGCTGCCACCTGTCCAAAACCCCGGATAAACCTCCGGTAATAATTCGCAAAGCCCAAGAACTGTTGCACCTCTTTCACAGTGGTTGGGGTTTGCCAATTACGCACAGCTGACACCCGGTCAACCTCCATCTTCACCCCTGACGCAGACAACTGATAACCCAAAAAAGGAGACCGACTTCTGAAAGAACAGACATTTCTCTGCCTTGACATATAGGTCATGCTCCAACAGCCTCCTCAACACTCGGCGCACCAGGGCTACATGCTCAGCTCGGGTAGAACTGTACACCAGAATATCGTCTATGTACACGACTACTCCCTGCCCCTGCATGTCCCGGAAAATCTCATCTACAAAGGATTGGAAGACTGAGGAGCATTCATTAACCCATATGGCATGACGAGATACTCGTAATGACCGGAGGTCGTGCTAAATGCTGTCTTCCATTCATCGCCCTCTCTAATGCGCACCAAGTTATATGCGCTCCTAAGATCCAATTTTGTGAAGAACTGAGCACCGTGTAATGACTCCGTCATAGTCGCAATCAGAGGAAGTGGATAGCTGTACTTCACTGTAATCTGATTGAGACCGCGGTAATCAATACACGGGCACAGACCTCCATCTTTTTTCTTCACAAAAAAGAAGCTTGAGGAAGCGGGTGAAGTGGAGGCCCGTATGTATCCCTGTCTCAGAGACTCAGCGATGTAAGTTTCCATTGCCTTCCTCTCCTCTTGGGACAAGGGATACACATGGCTCCGCGGGAGAGCTGCTCCTGACTGGAGATCTATCGCACAATCCCCCTGTCTATGAGGCGGCAGCTGCGCCGCCCTAGTCTTACTGAACACCAGTTTCAAATCCTCATACTCAGGGGGAATCTGCAGTGCTGGCATTAGATTCTGACTCTCCACCGAGGTCGCCCCTATGGAAACACCCAGACACAGCCCCACACACTGAGCAGACCACCCTGTAAGAGCTTTCTCTCGCCACGAAATAGTAGGGTCATGGGTAATCAACCAGGGAAGCCCCAGCACCACCGGATACGCAGGAGAGTCAATCAGATAGAGCTGAATCGTCTCCTCATGACCCCCCTGCGTCACCATCTTAAGAGGCGCTGTGACCTCCCTAATCAACCCAGATCCTAACGGACGGCTATCTAGGGCATGTACAGGGAAAGGCTTATCAACGGGAAGGAGGAATCCCTAACTTTACACAGAACTGGCGATCTACAAAATTCCCAGCTGCGCCTGAATCTACCAGCGCCTTATGCTGGGAACGAGGTGCAACCTGTGGAAAACAAACAGGCAAGGTTAGGTGAACGACAGAAAGCTCTGGGTAAGTAGGGCGCCTACTCACCTGGGAGGACTCCCCAATGCCTGGCCTGACCTCACCTCCACCAGGGGACCTTCCCAACACCTAGCCGCGGTGTGTCCTCCACGGCCACAGTTGGTGCAGGGAACGGCCCCCCTCGGGTTCCTACTCCCTCCGTTCCCTAGCGCCAGCACCTCCGAGCTCCATAGGGCTCGGCTCGGAGGTGCTGGAAGGTGGAATGGGCAACCCCCCGGGGACGTCCATGGGTAGCGAGCAGGGTGTCCAGCCGAATGGCCATGTCGACCAGTTGGTCAAGCGACAACGTGGTATCCCCTGCACGCCAACTCTCTCTGGACGTCCTCCCGGAGGCTGCAGCGGAAGTGGTCTATGAGGGCCCGCTCATTCCACCCTGCATCTGCCGCTAGAGTCCGAACTTCAATGCAAAAGCCTGTGCGCTCCTCATCCCCTGTCGGAGGTAGAACAGACGCTCCCCCGCCGCCTTCCCCTCCGGTGGATGGTCAAACACGGCACGGAAGCGGCGGGAGAACTCCCGCATAGGTAACAGTAGCGGCGTCTATTCTCCTCCATTCGGCGTTGGCCCACTCCAACGCCTTGCCGGTGAGACAGGAGATGAGGGCGGAGACGCTCTCGTGTCCCGAGGGGAGCCGGGTGTACGGTGGCGAGGTAGAGCTCCACTTGCAGCAAGAACCCTTGACACCCGGCAGCGGAGCCGTCGTACGCCCTCGGGAGGGAGAGCCGAATCGCGCTGGGTTCCGGAAGGGGGACAGGAGGACTGACCGATGGGGATGGTCCGGTAGGTGGGGGCGTGGGTACCCCGCTGGTCTCCCATCGGTGGAGAGTGTTCATCACCTGATCCAGGGCGTGACCGATCTGGTTGATCCTGTCCTCCTGCCCACGAAGACGGTCCTCCATAATGTCCGTTGGCGCGGCTGCTCCTGCTGATTCCATAGTGTGATGTGTGATTATGTCAGAACGCTGCGTGTGGATGTGGTGCAGGGAATCAAGCGCAGGAACAAGGGTGTTCGTCAACAGACTTTAGTATATCCAAAACAGGAATGAGTCGCCAACCCAACCGGGTGGCACGAACAAATTACGCACAACAACAACAGTGCGAAAACAAGAAAAAGCGCACGCAGTGCGAACTCTCAAAATCTAACGATAAGAGAGAGGAACCTCCTCTCTGGCAACAGCTGACAACAATAATCACACATAACACCTGACCCAATACACGATAACTAAATAGGAAACTAAATCAAACACTAACAAGGGACAGGTGTAAAACCAGACAAAACCAAACAAACATGAAACATCGAACGGTGGCAGCTAGTACTCCGGGGACGACGACCGCCGAAGCCTGCCCGAACAAGGAGAAGGAGCAGCCTCGGCCGAAACCGTGACAAATTTTTTTCCAGAAAATCACATTGTAGGATTTTTTATGAATTTATTTGCAAATTATGGTGGAAAATAAGTATTTGGTCAATAACAAAAGTTTCTCAATACTTTGTTATATAACCTTTGTTGGCAATGACACAGGTCAAACGTTTTCTGTAAGTCTTCACAAGGTTTTCACACACTGTTGCTGGTATTTTGGCCCATTCCTCCATGCAGATCTCCTCTAGAGCAGTGATGTTTTGGGGCTGTCGCTGGGCAACACGGACTTTCAACTCCCTCCAAAGATTTTCTATGGGGTTGAGATCTGGAGACTGGCTAGGCCACTCCAGGACCTTGAAATGCTTCTTACGAAGCCACTCCTTCGTTGCCCGGGCGGTGTGTTTGGGATCATTGTCATGCTTAAAGACCCAGCCACGTTTCATCTTCAATGCCCTTGCTGATGGAAGGAGGATTTCACTCAAAATCTCACGATACATGGCCCCATTCATTCTTTCCTTTACACGGATCAGTCGTCCTGGTCCCTTTGCAGAAAAACAGCCCCAAAGCATGATGTTTCCACCCCCATGCTTCACAGTAGGTATGGTGTTCTTTGGATGCAACTCGGCATTCTTTGTCCTCCAAACACGACAAGTTGAGTTTTTACCAAAAAGTTATATTTTGGTTTCATCTGACCATGTGACATTCTCCCAATCCTCTTCTGGATCATCCAAATGCACTCTAGCAAACTTCAGACGGGCCTGGACATGTACTGGCTTAAGCAGGGGACACGTCTTGCACTGCAGGATTTGAGTCCCTGGCGGCGTAGTGTATTACTGATGGTAGGCTTTGTTACTTTGGTCCCAGCTCTCTGCAAGTCATTCACTAGGTCCCCCTGTGTGGTTCTGGGATTTTTGCTCACCGTTCTTGTGATCATTTTGACCCCACGGGTTGAGATCTTGCGTGGAGCCCCAGATCGAGGGAGATTATCAGTGGTCTTGTATGTCTTCCATTTCCTAATAATTGCTCCCACAGTTGATTTCTTCAAACCAAGCTGCTTACCTATTGCAGATTCAGTCTTCCCAGCCTGGTGCAGGTCTACAATTTTGTTTCTGGTGTCCTTTGACAGCTCTTTGGTCTTGGCCATAGTGGAGTTTGGAGTGTGACTGTTTGAGGTTGTGGACAGGTGTCTTTTATACTGATAACAAGTTCAAACAGGTGCCATTAATACAGGTAACGATTGGAGGACAGAGGAGCCTCTTAAAGAAGAAGTTACAGGTCTGTGAGAGCCAGAAATCTTGCTTGTTTGTAGGTGACCAAATACTTATTTTACACCATAATTTGCAAATAAATTCATTAAAAATCCTACAATGTGATTTTCTGGATTTTCTTTTCTCAATTTGTCCGTCATAGTTGACGTGTACCTATGATGAAAATTACAGGCCTCTCTCATCTTTTTAAGTGGGAGAACTAGCACAATTGGTGGCTGACTAAATACTTTTTTTTCCCACTGTATGTGGGAAGTCCTTCAAGACTGTTTGAAAAGCATTCCAGGTGAAGCTGGTTGAGAGAATGCCAAGAGTGTGGAAATCTGTCATCAAGGCACAAGGTGGCTACTTTGAAGAATCTAAAATATAAAATATATTAAGATTTGTTTAACACTTTTTTGGTTACTACATGATTCCATATGTGTTATTTCATAGCTTTGATGTCTTCACTATTATTCTACAATGTAGAAAATAGTAAAAAATTAAATAAAGAAAAACCCTTGAATGAGTAGGTGTTCTAAAACTTTTGACCGGTAGTGTATATAAAAAATAAATAAATGAAATATCACATTTACATAAGTATTCAGACCCTTTACTCAGTACTTTGTTGAAGCACCTTTGGCAGCGATTACAGCCTTGATTCTTCTTGGGTATGACGCTACAAGCTTGGCACACCTGTATTTGGGGAGTTTCTCCCATTCTTCTCTGCAGATCCTCTCAAGCTCTGTAAGGTTGGATGGGGAGTGTCGCTGCACAGCTATTTTCAGGTCTCTCCAGAGATGTTAGATCGGGTTCAAGTCCGGGCTCTGGCTGGGCCTCTCAAGGACATTCAGAGACTTGTCCCGAAGCAACTCCTGCATTGTCTTGGCTGTGTGCTTAGGGTCGTTCTCCTGTTAGAAGGTGAACCTTCGCCCCAGTCTGAGGTCCTGAGCGCTCTGGAGCAGTTTTTTTTTCAAGGATCTCTCTGTATTTTGCTCCGTTCATCTTTCCCTTGATCCTGACTAGTCTTCCAGTCCCTGCCGCTGAAAAACATCCCCACAGCATGATGCTGCCACCACCATGCTTTACCGTAGGGATAGTACCAGGTTTCTTCCAGATGTGACGCTTGGCATTCAGGCCAAAGAGTTCAATCTTGGTTTCATCAGACCAGAGAATCTTGTTTCTAATGGTCTGAGAGTCCTTTAGGTGCCTTTTGGCAAACTCCAAGTGGGCTGTCATTTGCCTTTTACTGAGTAGTGGCTTCTGTCTGGCCACTCTACCATAAAGGCCTGATTGGTGGAGTGCTGCAGAGATGGTTGTCCTTCTGGAAGTTTCTCCCATCTCCACAGAGGAACTTTGGAGCTCTGTCAGAGTGACCATCGGGTTCTTGGTCACCTCCCTAACCAAGGCCCTTCTCCCCCGATTGCTCAGTTTGGCCGGGGCGGCCAGCTCTTGGTGGTTCCAAACTTCTTCCATTTAAGAATGATGGAGGCCACCGTATTCTTGGGGACCTTCAATGCTGCAGACATTTTTTGGTACCCTTCCCCAGATCTGTGCCTTGACACAATCATTTACATTTACATTTTAGTCATTTAGCAGACGCTCTTATCCAGAGCGACTTACAGGAGCAATTAGGGTTAAGTGCCTTGCTCAAGGGCACATTTACGTCATTTAGCAGACGCTCTTATCCAGAGCGACTTACAAATTGGTGCATTCACCCTATAGCCAGTGGGAAAACCACTTTACACTTTCTTTTTTTTTTTTTTTTTTTTTGGGGGGTAGAAGGATTACTTTATCCTATCCCAGGTATTCCTTAAAGAGGTGGGGTTTCAAATGTCTCCGGAAGGTGGTGAGTGACTCCGCTGTCCTGGCGTCGTGAGGGAGCTTGTTCCACCATTGGGGTGCCAGAGCAGCGAACAGTTTTGACTGGGCTGAGCGGGAACTATGCTTCCGCAGAGGAAGGTGAGCCAGCAGGCCAGAGGTGGATGAACGCAATGCCCTCGTTTGGGTGTAGGGACTGATCAGAGCCCGAAGGTACGGAGGTGCCGTTCCCCTCACTGCTCCATAGGCAAGCACCATGGTCTTGTAACGGATGCGAGCTTCAACTGGAAGCCAGTGGAGTGTGCGGAGGAGGGGTGTGACGTGAGAGAACTTGGGAAGGTTGAACACCAGACGGGCTGCGGCATTCTGGATGAGTTGTAGGGGTTTAATGGCACAGGCAGGGAGGCCAGCCAACAGCGAGTTGCAGTAATCCAGACGGGAGATGACAAGTGCCTGGATTAGGACCTGTGCCGCTTCCTGTGTAAGGCAGGGTCGTACTCTCCGAATGTTGTAGAGCATGAACCTGCAGGATCGGGTCACCGCCTTGATGTTAGCGGAGAACGACAGGTGTTGTCCAGGGTCACGCCAAGGCTCTTCGCACTCTGGGAGGAGGACACAACGGAGTTGTCAACCGTGATGGCGAGATCATGGAACGGGCAGTCCTTCCCCGGGAGGAAGAGCAGCTCCGTCTTGCCAGGGTTCAGCTTGAGGTGGTGATCCGTCATCCATACTGATATGTCTGCCAGACATGCAGAGATGCGATTCGCCACCTGGTTATCAGAAGGGGGAAAGAGCTGAGCTCTACGGACAATTCCTTCGACCTCATGGCATGACCTCTTGCTCTGACATCAAAATCAAATCAAATTGTATTCGTCACATGTGCAGAATACAACAGGTATTCACCTTACAGTGAAATGCTTATTTTCAAGCCGTTAACCAACAATGCAGTTTTAAGAAAGAATACCCAAAAAATCACAAAAAAATACAATATAAAATAATACGAAATAAAAGTAACAAATAATTAAAGAGCAGCAGTACAAATAACAATAGCGAGGCTATATACAGGGGGTACCGGTACCGAGTCAATGTGCGGGGCACCGGTTAGTCAAGGTAATTTAGGTAATATGTACATGTAGGTAGAGTTATTAAAGTGACTATACATAGATAATAAACAGAGAGTAGCAGCAGCATAAAAGTGGGGGTCTGGGTAGCCGTTTGATTAGATGTTCAGGCGTCTTATGGCTTGGGGGTAGAAGCCGTGGGACCTTATATAGACAGGTGTGCGTGCCTTTCCAAATCATGTCCAATCAATTGAATTTACCACAGGTGGACTCCAATCAAGTTGTAGAAACATCTCAAGGATGATCAATGGAAACAGGATGCACCTAAGCTCAATTTCGAGTCTCATAGCAAAATGTCTGAATACTTAATTTTTTTTTAAATAAGGTATTTTTGTTTTTTATTTTGAATACATTTGCTAAAATTGATAAAAACCTGTTTTCGCTCGTCATTATGGGGAATTGTGTGTAGATTGATGGGGGAAAAAAACAATTTAATCCATTTTAGAATAAGGCTGTAACGTAACAAAATGTGGAAAAAGGGAAGGGGTCTGAATACTTTCCAAATGCACTGTACATAGATCTCACCGTTATGATTGTCTTCATAAGACGAAAACAAAGCTAATATGTTCAATTTGTATGGCAGACATGATACCTGTGCTGTGTGGACAGATGTGTGTGAAATTGATTTCTGTCTCTCTGAGAGCAGTATGATGCCCTGCTGCAGATGGAGGTAGAGAGGCTGTTGGTGAAACAGAATGCCATGGCTATTGAGAAGAGACAAGGGGACAATAGAGACACGCCTGCATCCATTAGCAAATGGCGCAAGAAGCTTAGCAGGTAGGCTCACATGTAAATGCACCATCACTCCATGGCTATGCATACTGTATATTCGGCTCCTTACTGAAATTGGGATCTCATTGTGACTCATGTTTAGGTTCCTCCTGCCGGAGTACACACTGGATTTTGGCTATGTGATCCATGGTAGTGTTCCTAACCACATAGTCAAAGTGACAAACACTGGACCCATGTCTGTGTCCTTCTGGGCTGACCGCCGCCCACTCAGAGGCACAGGTAGGTTCTCCAGTATTACTGGCCAACTTTAAAGTAGCTACATATGGAGCTGTGTGGCTGTTTGGGGAATATTATGGATCATTTTTAACAATAGATTTGTTTGTTCTCCAGGATTTGTTGTAGAGCTGGATAGAGTGAAGAATCTGCCCTATTGTGAGACTGAGACTTTTGAAGTGAAGTTTGACCCCCGTGGAGCAAATCTGAATTTAGGGGAGATCAACACTGTCATGCCTATACAGGTACAGTAGGGAAACTGCCAAAAGTTCTCTACTTCAGTACATCCAATTTATTTTCTAAAGCTTCCTGAGTGTATTTTATGTTTTATTGCTTTTCCACCACATGCATAAAATATTTAGACCCATCGTTTTTTTAAGGTCAAACAGGCTGAATGTGCCATGGTGTCATTGTGCTGTGTGCTGTGATTGCCAGGTGGTTGGGGGCCCTGCAGTGCAGGTCTATCTTTGTGCCGTAGTCACCATGCCCTCCCTCACGGTCTCCACGGATACGCTGCAGTTTGACAGCATTCAGTGTGGGCTGTGTCAGGTAACCACCGTCCAGCTGTTCAACCCCGAGCCTGTCCCCTGTGAGTGGAGCATTGCAGAGGAGCAACGGCCCAGGAAGAAGGTACACTAGCCAACTTATGCACCAGTATACTCTATTGCCTCCTGGTATTTTAGATACTTGTGCTTTTTAACCTTTTATTGCAGTGGGCTAAATCAGGTTCACACAGAGCTAATCTTGGTAGTCTTAAACAAATCTACTTTGAAGCAAAAGTTTACACCTCAAACACATGGGCTTAGAAAAAAGACACACATTTACATTTACATTTTAGTCATTTAGCAGACGCTCTTATCCAGAGCGACTTACAGTTAGTGAATACATATTTTTTTTATACTGCCCCCCCGTGGGAATCAAACCCACAACCCTGGCGTTGCAAACGCCATGCTCTATCAACTGAGCTACATCCCTACCGGCCATTCCCTCCCCTACCTGGGAGGGAATGGCTGGGCCAATTGTGCCGCCCATGAGTCTCCCGGTCACGGCCGGCTGCGACAGAGCCTGGATTCGAACCAGGATCTCTAGTAGCACAGTTAGCACTGCGATGCAGTGCCTTAGACCACTGCGCCACTCAGGAGACTATACCATGCGCCACTGCGCCACACACCTATACCATGTCAGATATAGAGTTGAAATGTATTACCTTTTTTGTTTGCATCCCAATATTACACTTTATATACATCACAGAAGACTGAAATGTAACAAAACCGTTTGACATAGAAACACCGGATTTTCGACATAAAAAATTAATATTAATAACATTCCACCCATGAGGCCAATAGAAAGCGATTTGGTCATTTGACTGCAGGAAAGGCCTATGGATATTTTCACAAACAGCAGGCAGCAACTGTGGTGAGTGTGATAGAAGGAGTCAGGCGCAGGAGGGTAATCACCAAATGCAGAGTTTATTCCGTCGTACACACATAGCGCTGGATAGCGACAAACGAAACAGGCACAGGGGAAAATCTACCCTGGCAATACAAGGTACGAGTAGCTCCACCGAGCTACACTACTCTCACAAATAAACAATCACCCACAAGGACAAGGGGGGCAGAGGGAACACTTATACACGGACTAATGAGGGGATAAGAACCAGGTGTGTGTAATTAACAAGACAAGACAAATGGAATGATGATATATGGAGCGGCAGTGGCTAGTAAGCCGATGACGATGAACGCCGAAGCCTGCCCGAACAAGGAGGGGAGGCAGCCTCGGCGGAAGTCGTGACAGCAACACTGTAGAGTAAAAAAGAACACACCCTGCAAATAGAGAACTTGTCAGGGTGTTTACCTTAAATTATGTGCTGTTACCAGTAAAACAAATAGCTAATTAGGTGCATTTTTGTTCATTATCTCCTGTTTTATGATGGAGTAAAGATTTAAAAACTGGATATTAAGGGTATTAGCTGCAAGGCTTTGGCTCATTTTTCTTCTTGTCTTGTATCTTCGGAGGATAATTATAGACCCCAGGCCCCACACTGAGTCTACAGTCAAGCTCATCTCATTCATATTCTGGGCTTTATCTTTAACAATAAGACTTCCTAGTATTACAGAGTAAACCCACATCATGATACATATATTCCCAAGTACAAAGTCCTCTTCAGTAATTAAGTTATCCACATAGATATTCATTTGGGATTCTCTAGTTAGGCTAGGGTATAGATATTGTATATCTGTTATTTATGAACTGTTTATAATTGTTATAAACTCAAGGAATATGTGTCTATGGCCTGTGTGTAGATTGACAAGCATGTCCCCCTCCACCTGAGACGGAAGGCCAGATTGGAGCAGCGTCCTCCTCCAGTGGTGTTTGAAATGCTACCTTCAACAGGCGTGCTGTATCCTGGAGATAGAGTCAACGTCCAGGTCAAATTCAGCCCAGCCGAGGGGGTAAGGAAAACCAGGGGCCCATAGCAGTTCAATATATTTAAGCTGTCATGACTACAAGGAACATTGCTCTCTCATAATGACAGAAAAAAGTTTGACCCTGTCTCTGTCTCTTGTCTGTTCTGTTAACACTGCATGTCGACATTTGCACAGTATTTCCAGAGCTCATCTTTCTCATGAATGATGGAGTCAGGTTGACCTGGGAGACACAGATAAGAGACCAGACTCACAGAGGGCCTTATCTCTCTCTGCTTCAGTATGGATCTCCTCTATCAGATACACACATACCACACACACCCCAATGACAGGTCTGGTGCCTTAGAGTCTTGATGGAGTCTCGTGGAGATTAGCTGAACCTAGCTAAAAGTTTGGTGAAGCCTCTACAGTACGTGACTGGTTGGTCTAAGTAATGTTAAAGAGTCAGGGAGAGACAGACACCACAGGGAATACTGGGAGAGAGAGTGTTGGCTGGGCTGCAGATGGTGTCTGGTTGCTTCCCTGTGATGTAACTGTCATCTTGGCTGTGTTGTTCGCCATAGAGGGCGTACAGACAGAGGCTGGTGGTGTCAGTGGCCCAAAGCACCCAGAGGATGCTGCTGCTGGCCCAGGGGCAGGGAGAGGAGCCCCAGCTGTAGTTCTCCTCCTCTGTGCTGGAGCTGGGACCCACCCTGCCATTCAGTGCTGGAGAGGAGGCTGAAGTGATCGTACGGAACCCCTGCCCCTTTCCCATTGAGTTCTACTCCCTGGAGTTTGACAAGAAATACCTGGAGGAAGAGAAGGTGAAATCAATTGACTGCCTCTAATGGTGCACTGTGGAAGACATGGTTCTTTTCATTAATTAAAGAAAACATTTTGAGTGATCTCCTTGGTTCCGTTTCTGTTTTCTTAACTTTCAAGCACTAAGAAAGAATGTTTAAGAGCTTTAGATTAAATCTCTCCCTCTCTCTTAAGATTCTGCGTATGATGAAGGGCTATGTGTTATGATTTAACTGGATAAGAACCCAAATGCAGACAAGTACACGAAGCCAGAGAAGTTTTAACAGGTTTATTTACAATGTTCAAAGTCCAGGTTTCCAAATATAGGGGAAGAGCAAGTCCAGGTTACAGGGAGGGTAACAGATCCAGATCAGGGCAGGTGTGGTACCGTAATGTCCTAGTGTCCGTGATGAGTCCAAAAGAGAGGTCCGGTAGTGGAGAGCAGGATGGTGGTGGCAGGAGTGAAGCGGAGGCAGGAGTCAGGTTCCAAATATCTGTGGCACAGGAGAAAAAGTAAATAGAACAGACCAAAAACACAAAGAGCAAAAAATAACCAGGTTGAGTTGGCAGCGAGACTAACATGGTCGTCTTGACTATGATCTGACGATGAGTGGTAAGTTTGACCGGGTCTTAAAGGCTGAGGTGATTATGGTGAATGAGCTGCAGCTGGAACCCTGACTCCCGCACACCAGAACTCACTCCTGCAATCAAGGACAGACAGAGGGGAGGGAGAGAGCAGAGAGAGCTACCTAGCAGCAGTAGGCCTAACACTATGATGTCCAGAACGTCCTGCTGTTGCCCCCACGCGCCCCAGGAGAGTCACTACCTCCTGAGCTAATGGACTATTACAACGAACACAACTGTGAGGAGGAGGATGGTAGGTCTGCTCTGCAGTGGAACCACACTCTTATTTGTCATTCTGCAACCAGACTGTCCAATTATCTCTTATCAGGATGGAGAAGACATATCTACAAAATGGGAGCCTCTGCAGAGCAGTACATTAATATTTACTGATGGCTTACTTATTTAGAAGTCATGTATAATCCATAGGGGTGAGCTCTGGGACTTACTGTGTAAAGGGCCTAGTTTGATCTGCAGTGGAAGCTTTGATTTGATCTGGGATCATCTGTAGTGGAAGTTCTCACTGGCTCAGAGCTTTGTCTGGTTCCCCAGAGTCCAAGGCTGGCTCCCCTAAAGATGAGGAGGCATCTGAGGCAGGGGATAAGGGAGAGCAGGAGGAGGAGATAGCCACCCCACCCCTTCCAGAACGACTCGTGGAGGAGGAGAAAGAGGCAGCTCCCTCCAAGGATGGGACGCCATGTGGAGGTACTGAACAAGACCAAATATATAACATTAACATCACAACACTCAGAACAGTACAGATTACCTTGAAGAAACAGACAAAATAGCTGAACATCACTCACGCTGCTCACAGTACACAACTTTGCCACAGGATACCACGGACACTATAATAGTAATAGAGAGCAAAGACAGCAGGTATCATGTTGCATTCTGTCATAGACCTGATCAAAGACACCGTGGAAAGCAGGACTGCCAGTGTGGGGGACCTGGAGGTCAACCCAGTGTCCAGAGCTATTGCACGCCACATGGGCATTGACCTGTCACCTGAGGGCCAGGCTGCACGAAACCGCCGGGGCATCGCAATCATTGTGCATGGGGCTCCCCTCTCAGGTAAAGAGTGGCACATCCACCAAAGTAATTCAACACTTTCAACACTCATTTTTTTCTTTCAACCATTTGCATGTATCTCTGTGCAGGTAAAACAGGCACAGCAGTGACTCTGGCCAAATACTATGGAGCAGCGTGTCTGAGCATTGATGCTGTGGTGCTGGAGGCACTGTCCTCAGGGATGACCTCTGCTGGCCTGCGGGCCCGAGAGCTGTGTGCCAAGGCTGCTATGGAGCATGCTCAGAAGAGGGTGGAGGAGGCCGGTGAGTCTCAGCTTAATGGATAGGTATTTTTGGTGTGTCTCACCCGCTCAGCCAATGATAACTGTATCAAACAAATTATAATTTATGGCATTAAAGCCTAACAGTAAACTATCTGTGGATGAACTAGGCTATATGCTGTGTTTGTAGTTGTCTAACTGTAGGTGTGATGTGTGTGTGTGTGTGTGTACAGCCCAGGCAGTGGTGGAGATGATGGGGCCTGCTGGTCAAGGTGTTGGTACTCTGAGTGTGGAGGCTGTAGCCAAACACACAGCTGAGGGCAGTCAAGTCATTGACCCCAAGGCTCCAGCCTCCTCCATCTCTACACGTAACAAGAACAGTGTTGTGGGAGGGAAGAGGATCGACGGATCACAGCCCACCGCCCCCTCAATGGTACCCACAGACCATCACAATAGCTAGGATACAGTTTGTAATGCCTCTTATTAGTGCTTGCTTTCTGTGCAGGGTTGTGGTCCTATCCACCGGCAGCTGAGCATCAGTGGGAGCCAGGTGGGAGAGCTGGGCCTGATGAGCTGCCTGCTACCAGACCAACTGCTGGTGGACATCCTCTCAGAGAGACTACAGGTGTCATACAGTACTGAGATACACAGAGCCTATATGGGCCTCCCAGTCCTTGGTCTGGGATGGACCCTCAATGAATCTCCTGTGTGATACTCGAGAGTGTTGATGATGAATGGGATGTATGTGTTGTCCCCTGGCAGCTAAGTGACTGTCACCGGGGTGTTGTGATGGACGGGCTGGAGACGCTGTACTGCCTCTCCCCCAGCAGCACCCTACAGATCATCCTCAAGGCCTTCAACAACAGATCCTTCATCTACATGGTCAACCTCTCCAACAACTACTATGCCTTCAAGGCCAATGAGAGGGCACAGAGAGAGGCAGAGGGTGAGGACAAGCTAGGCCAAAGGAGCTGGGAGCTGTGCTAAACTAAACAATAGTTTGAGGTAATTACTACGGTGACTGGTAATAATACTCCTCCTTCCTTCACAGAGGTCTTACAGAGGGAGCAGGCTGAGAAGGAAAAGCTGCGCTTGCAAGAAATGGATGAGGAGGAGTATGATGCCCTGCCAGAGGAGGAGAAAGAGCGCATCGACCTCAGACACCTTGTGGCACTGAGAGAACGAAAACGCAGGGATTGGATGAAAAATGCTTACGCACATATTAAGTATAGCAATGTTAAACAATGTGTACAGAATGTGTCTTACTTAGAGAGTATGGTTTAAATAGACTGGGATGTGAATAATTTATGTTAATGTAAATGTATGTACATGTTATAGGGAACAAGAGCGGGCAGAAAGGGAACAGGAGGAGAGGAGACAACAAGAGGAGCTAGAGAGAGTGAGAGAGGAAGAGGAGATGAAAAAGAAAAAAAAGAAAGGCAAGAAGAAGCCTGCCAAGGAGGACTCATCAGGGAAGAAGAGTCAGCTTGGAGGAAAACAGATCAGTCAACTGTGTCACACGGTATTGTAGAAGCATTGGAACTGTAAATCTGTATATTCTCACATTTATTATGTGAATATTGGCTATAGTTGAAGCGTAATCTGTATTATCTGTGACTGTATATTATAATTGTTATTTAATGTGGAAATGTGGAGACTTTTCTCTGTTGTTAATGTTTGGTTGTTGTTATGTTTTTGTCTTTATCTTTGAGTTGGGGGGGGGGACACAAGAAAATAGTATTTCTGTAATTGTTGATTGTCCTATTTGGAACAAATAAAAAAAATTGTAAAAAAACAACAACTGCATCACACGGTGCACATTGCAGTGCATAGGAGAAGTGGTAGCATAATAAATGACATATCTTAATGTTTTCCTCCTATATTTCCACTTTACACTGACATGTGAAGCATAAAAATTAAAAAAAAGCATAAAAACGCACAGCCATTACGTGACAAACAACTTTTGGATATAAACTAGTTCCTCTCCTCCTTTTACGATTGTACATCATATCATTTATAGCTGACACCCAGAGGAATAAAACATATTTAATAGCTGTTTAACTGGCCTATAATTGAAACTCCTCTACTCCTTCTGTTCCCTGTAGTCTAGTGAGGGTGACCGACTGCTGTTGTCTTGGTTCAAGCTCTACGAGCAGAGCCAGCCCCAGCTTCTCCACATTCTACAGTTCTGGGACCGAGCCCAGGGTCAACTCCTCCAGCCCCTGTTCTCTGAAGACAACATCCAGGAGCCAGAGGAAGTAGTCCCTGAGAGACAGGCCCCCTCCGGCAAGAAGACCAAGAAAGAGCGGGAGAAGGAGAAGGTGGAGAAGGAGAAGGAGCGCTTGGAGAAGGAGAAGTTGAAGGCAGGTGCCACAGACATGAGGCTGGTGTCTCCAGCCCCTAGCCAGGCCCTTCTAGCAGTGGAGGGGAATGAGGGAGGGGACAGGGAGGCTGCACCAGAGACTGTGCCCCACATCCTCCTTTCTGTTACTGGGAGGGGCTATCTTAGCGGAATAGAGATCCTGAAGAGCAACAAACTGCCGCCTCTTGAAGAGGTAGATACTTATTTCCTTATTTATTGCAGTAATATTGTCCCTTCATTTTATATTTTCTCCTTATGACGAACTTTGATAAAAAGCTTTAAATGATGTCGACTTACTCTGTACCTCAGGTGTTGGATGGTTTAGGGCTGGGACCCAAGGGCCCTCCTATCCCCCCCTCCACTATCTTCTCTGTCATCCCCTACCCTAAGAAGAGGCCTGTGCCCAGTGCACAGCAGATCACTAGTTGCTTCACCTTCATGGTGCCCTCAGTCCCAGAGGATCCAGCAGGGGAGAAGAAAGCTGCAGACATGGAGGCTGAAGCTGAAGGCTCAGTCAAGGTATAATTGGTCCTCCATGGAAAATAGCATAACCTGACACATCAAACCACTATTGCCACCATATTCACTCGTTTATTTTTAACTTCTTGCTCACTCTGAAAAACACCGTAGATGATAACGTAATAACACTATGTCTAGACCAGGGATGGGCAACTGGCGGCCCAACTCAGTCGGGGTCTCTACTTACTGTTGAGAGTTAGAATAGAATACACAAGGTGCAATTTTGAAATTTGGTTGTGCATCAGTAGTTTTTTTCTTATGTCACTTACTGACAGTCACTCAATTTGCACATGTCAGCTAACAATGTTTAGATTTGTAAGTTAGTCTAGCGGCCAGCTATCTAAACTTATTCATGGTTGAATTACCGCCTAGGGGGCCCCCATTGATTTTGTTAGTCACTCTCACTCAAATAACATATTAAAAACTGCAAGCATTTCTCTCAACCCTATGGCAAATGTGTAGAATTGCAGGAAATGTGTTATAAAATTGCAAAATCTTCTCTACGCCCCCTGGGAAAAATGTGTAGAATTGCAGGAAATTTAACTCTAAAACCACTAAAATGTTTTGCTCACAAAATTGCTTGTGTGGGTATGGATGTGGGTACACAGACCTACGAGCCACTGCGGCCTCTTGGTTTAATTAATGAAGCTATTAATCATAGCCAGGTCTAACTGAATGGGTCTTACAGGAAGAAGTGGTGACCCCTACAAAAGGACGGGGGAAGAAGGCAGACACAGGCAGAGAGAGTCAGAAAGACAAGAGACGCACCCCAGCCAAAAAGGGGGCCAGGTCCAATGACTCTCGCTCCCCTCCTCTCAACGCTGTGACTCCCTTATCTGACACTGAGCAGTGCCAACAGGAGTCCCAACAGGAGCGCAACCAGCGGTGAGATAATCTATACACTACATAAGAATACACACTAATGTGCATAAATGTGACTTAAATGTGTTGTTATCTATAGGCTCACAACATTCCGCTGGAATGTCCCACCCAATGGAGAGGTGAGCCTGAAGATCTGGTTCCACTCTCAATTGCCTGGCAAGTTTGACCAAACACTGAACTTTGAGTTGTTGGGTACAAAGAGACGGTACCAAATGTACTGTAGAGGCATCTGTGCATATCCGTCCATCAGCAAAGACGTAAAGTGAGTATTGTTATTTGTTTCTAAAATACATTTGTGTTTTTCAGTCCTTGTGAAATAGAACCAATTTATATACTTCAAGATGCACTATGCAGAAGTCGCCCCGCCATTTCCTGGTTGCTAAAATTCAAATAGTTAGCCTAATTTCAGTTTATGTGACAAAACAAGCAAGTATAATGTAGAGAATCATTGTACCATCTAAACCGCTGTGAAATATATTTTCCATATCCTAAAATATTTGTATTTTCAGCTGTTTGAAACTGGTGTACAAAACCAAAAGTAAAAGACTAAAAGACAAAACTTAAGAATTGGGAAGCATAGAAATAGCACACATAGAACAGATCTACCACTTCTTATACTTGCTTTCAATGAGAATGACAGATCTATAACACACATGTCTATGTGAATTTGGTCAGGTCAC
The DNA here is from genome assembly GCF_020615455.1 of Coregonus clupeaformis. Lineage (NCBI taxonomy): Eukaryota > Metazoa > Chordata > Actinopteri > Salmoniformes > Salmonidae > Coregonus > Coregonus clupeaformis. The sequence continues at coordinate 31,503,857 of NC_059196.1, forward strand.
CCAAAAAGTTACATATTGCAGCTTTTAAAGGTCCAATGCAGATGTCTTTATCTCAATAAATCATTTCTGTGTAACAAGTACCTTACTGTGATTGTTTTCAATTAAAATGGTCAAAAAGAAACACAAATAGCTTAGCAAAGAGCAATTTCTCAAACAAGAATTTTGCTAGGACTGTCTGGGAGTGGTCTGAGTGGGGATGATTCCATATGTGTTATTTCATAGCTTTGATGTCTTCACTATTATTCTACAATGTAGAAAATAGTAAAAAATTAAATAAAGAAAAACCCTTGAATGAGTAGGTGTTCTAAAACTTTTGACCGGTAGTGTATATAAAAAATTTATAAATGAAATATCACATTTACATAAGTATTCAGACCCTTTACTCAGTACTTTGTTGAAGCACCTTTGGCAGAGACTACAGCCTCGAGTCTTCTTGGGTATGACGCTACAAGCTTGGCACACCTGTATTTGGGGAGTTTCTCCCATTCTTCTCTGCAGATCCTCTCAAGCTCAGTCAGGTTGGATGGGGAGTGTCGCTGCACAGCTATTTTCAGGTCTCTCCAGAGATGTTAGATCGGGTTCAAGTCTGGGCTCTGGCTGGGCCACTCAAGGACATTCAGAGACTTGTCCCAAAGCCACTCCTGCGTTGTCTTGGCTGTGTGCTTAGGGTCGTTGTCCTGTTGGAAGGTGAATCTTCGCCCCAGTCTGAGGTCCTGAGCGCTCTGGAGCAGGTTTTCATCAAGGAAATTTCTATACTTTGCTCCGTTCATCTTTCCCTCGATCCTGACTAGTCTCCCAGTCCCTGCCGCTGAAAAACATTCCCACAGCATGATGCTGCCACCACCATGCTTCACCATAGGGATAGTGCCAGGTTTCCTCCAAACGTGACGCTTGGCATTCAGGCCAAAGAGTTCAAGCTTGGTTTCATCAGATCAGAGAATCGTGGTTCTCATGGTCTGAGTCCTTTAGGTGCCTTTTGGCAAACTCCAAGCGGACTGTCATGTGGCTTTTACTGAGGAGTGGCTTCTGTCTGGCCACTCTACCATAAAGGCCTGATTGGTGGAGTGCTGCAGAGATGGTTGTCCTTCTGGAAGGTTCTCCCATCTCCACAGAGGAACTCTGGAGCTCTGGCAGAGTGACCATCGGGTTCTTGGTCACCTCCCTGACCAAGGCCCTTCTCCCCTGATTGCTTAGTTTGGCCGGGCGGCCAGCTTTTGGAAGAGTCTTAGTGGTTCCAAACTTCTTCCATTTATGAATGATGGAGGCCACTGTGTTCTTGGGGACCTTCAAAGCTGCAGACATTTTTTGGTACCCTTTCCCAGATCTATGCCTCGACACAATCCTGTCTCGGAGCTCTACTGACAATTATTTCGACCTCATGGCTTGGCTTTTTCTCTGACATGCACTGTCAACTGTGGGAACTTATATAGACAGGTGTGTGCCTTTCCAAATCATGTCCAATCAATTGAAATTACCACAGGTGGAGTCCAATCAAGTTGTAGAGTCTCATAGCAAAGGGTCTGAATACTTATGTAAATAAGGTATTTCTGTTTTTGTTTTCATATAACTTAGCAAATATTTAAAAACCTGTTTTTGCTTTGTCATTATAGGATATTGTGTGTAGATTGATGAGGATTTTTTTTTTTGTTCATCCATTTTAGAATAAGGCTGTAACGTAGCAAAATGTGGGAAAAGTCAAGGGGTCTGAATACTTTTCGAACGCACTGTATATATTTCCACACTATGAGGTTGGAATAATACTGTGAAATTGTGAAAATTAGGATAATTCCCTTTTAGTGTAAGAGCTGCTTGAAAAGACAGCCTGAAATTTCAGCATGTTTCAGTGGGATGGAGTTTTGGACTGCCTGGTGACATCACCAGGCGGTAAATTAGTTAATAGACCAATAAGAAAGAGAGTTCTGCACTGGGCCTTTAACTGAATTTTGTCAGAGCTGTTCTAAGTTTTATTATAGGTTTATATGTTTTATTATCACTGTAAATGATGTGTTGTGTGTCGTTTGGTCTCTCCCAGGATGGTGTTTGCCCACAGTAAGAGGGTCCTTCAGTCTGATGAGGTGCTGCAGAAGACCTACATCATTCGCTCTGGCCTCTATGAGTTTGGCCCGCTGCTCTGTGGGAAGACCAGAGATAGGTAAGGGGATTACCTTCCACTACCCTACTTTATTCACTGTAACTTCATAGAGGACGCATGTGTGATGCATGCCTGTGTGTTACCATAGGTATAAAGAGAGGAAGTATCCAGAGAACATCGAAAGGCTGGTGATACACAACAACTCCCCACTGGATGCTGAGATTCACTTCTGCTTCCAGCATGACACCAAGGCTACCACCTACCTACTGGACCCTCCCAACATGACCCTCAAACCCAACGAGAGACAAGTAGCCAATCAGAACTACTCATAACATAGTAGAATGTAGTCTGAGCTGTCAGAGTTGTGATACAAACATACCAAGAATGTGTCATTGTCACTAATATTATCAATGAACAGTTTCACATCCATTTATTTTTTATTTTATCAGTATACAACTGTAATAACCACATTTTGTACCGGTTATGAAACTTTGTGTGATAATCACAGTGTACCACTTATCCACGGTTGTGCCCTGGCAGGAGCTGACCGTGTGGGCGTACCCTACGAGCCCGGGGCAGATAGAGGACAGTGTGGTGTGCTGTATCAAAAAGAACCCAGAGCCAACCATCTTCCGCTTCTCCTGTCGTGGGGTCCGGCCCGAGCTCGAGATTGAACGCAAGCAGCTGCATTTTGATAAGATTCTACTGCACAGGTCAGGGAATTAATGAATGCTGTAGTCCACATTGCACAGAGCTACTGTAGTGCTTTTTAACATGTGTCAGTTTCAAAGTACAGGATTTTGTTTTCGTCATGGTAGTTTTATGTTGATTTTCCTTTCGCCACTATACTCCATTCTCCCTGTGCTGGTTGTGAACCTCAGGAAGGACACAAGGAATCTGTGCCTGCGTAACAACACGCTGCTGCCTGCAGCCTGGAGGCTGAGTGGGCTGGAGGTGCTGGGCGATGAGTTCAGTGTGTCTCAGGACCAGGGCATCATCCTGCCACACTCTGAGTTCTGCTTGCAGATGCATTTCAGAGCCATGAAGCCCATCAACCTGAAGAGAGCCATTCGCCTCGAGGTACAGTACTGGATGATGATTGATTTGATGTTTAGTATCATCGACTGTTGCATTATTCCTGTTTATCTCATATTGTTGTTGTGTGACTTTCTGTCTGTGTGTTGCTGTGTGTGTTAGGTGTCCGATGTGGAGAACATCCTGGGTATTGTCCATACAGAGAACATACAGATCCTTGCTGAGGCCTACGACGTGGCTCTGGACATCACCTTCCCTAAAGGTCTTTACAGGAGTTCTCACAGACAGATACACTTGTCTCTTTCACACATGCATAATTTTACCAGCTCCCTTTGATTTGGATGAATTCCTTTTCATGTTTTTGAAAGGGAAATGAATGGTGTTTCCCTTGATCTACAGTATGTGTATTTGTATTTTAGGGGCTGACGGTGGTCTAGACTTTGGAACCATCAAAGTATCTGAGGAGGTCAAGCTTTCTGTGAACATGAAAAACAAGGGCAAAAATGAGATAGCTTTCAAGTGAGTATCAATCAACATACACTATCCTAAAGCTAACTATTAATCATATAATTTTTTACCAAATTAAGCACATTATCCCCCACCCCTCCCTCTGCCTCCACTTTCCCAGGTTCATCCTGGAGGCCACAGATCCAGCCATGCCAGACCTGAACCAGATCTTCACCATAACCCCCCAGAAGGGCTCCCTCAACCCCAACAAACAGCCCACATGCGTCCAGTTTGTGTTCCGCCACAACAAGGAGGTGTCCATCCGAGAGCAGCCAATTCTGCGCTGTCAAGTTAGTAGACTCAACCATAAAACTTGTGCTTGTAACATTTTACAACAATGTGAAGAGTTTCAGTAGTATGCTGCTTCAGTTTCAGTATCCACTGGTGCGTTAAAGATGTCTGCTTTTTCTCACAGGTGACTGAGCCAAATATTGCAGAGGGTGGAGAGACCATTGTCATCATTCCCATCAAAGTATCAATCCAGTCCCTCTTCTCGAAATACAACATCATGCCCTCCAGTGACATTAACTTTGGGCCACTAGTATACGGCTGCCGCAAGACACAAACCTTCACCATAGAGAACAAGGGAGACTTTGAGATCCGCTTCAACATCAGCAGGATGTGTAAAGACCTGCCACAGCCTGCCCAGAGGAGAGGGTATGATCACCACTATGAACTCTGACCTCACTGTATCTCAACTCCTAATACTTCCTGTATTTTAGCTCTTTCTCTGTATAACCCAAAGTCATGGAATGCCACTTTATGTCTCACTGCAGCATTGTGGGGAAGAGAACATCACGTGAGAACCACTCTGCTAAACCCCTCACTGGAAACAAAGTGCGGCGAGCTGAATCCATCCAGAAGGACATGGGCATGTCCACTCTGGTGAGAGTCCCTCCTAGTATTACAACATACCTAAAAATTAGGGACTAACTTCAGCAGATTTAAATGACCTTAATGAACAGAAACATTTGAATATGTATCCCTAATACACCACTGCCCCATCCCCATGCCTCCCTCCCTTCCCCTGTGTGCAGGCCCGTTTCACCATGGGCGTGTTCTCACTGGTGCCTGGTTTTGGTATCCTGGCGCCGGGCGCTCACCAGGTGGTCACGGTAGACTGTGTGGCAGAGCAGGCAGGACGCTGGCAGGAGTGCCTGGCCCTGGACATCACTGACCGAGACCCCTCAGACAATCCAGGTGGTATCCCCTACCGGCTTGTGGCCGAAGTCTGCATGTCAGGTGTGTATATGAGTTAGCAATGGTTGAGAAGGAAATGTGAAATAACGTTACCCCTGGCCGTGAGCGCTTATGTTGAAATTGGGACTCACTTTCCAAATTCCTGCTAATTCTAATTGTTTTCTACAGGGATTGCATACAAAGACATTGCCTCTATTTTTGAGGAGCACCGTATCTGCAAGACCAGCACCATGCTGTACTGTGAGCAGTTCCGTGATTCCATGGGCATCTATATTCAGGACGAGAACAAATTTGTTTTCAATAATGTTCTGGTGGGTCGTCCAGCCAAAGCTCGCTTCCGCCTCACCAACAACGGCAAGGTGCCCTGCGAGCTGAGCCTTGCAGTCAAACCTGTCCTTACTAAGGTATGGGTGGTTTTCTGATGAACATGTTTATGAAACAGAGATTGAGTGTGTTTGTAGGCTGTATGGCAGCAGTGCGAGCAGTGGCTGTTTGTCTGTTTCAGATGTCAATGCATAGCACGGAGGTGTTTGAGCTGATGCCTGGCAGGCTGTCTATACCCAGTCACTCTCATGCCTTTGCCATCATCACCTTCACCCCTCAGACCATGCAGACTTACCATGCTGTGTTTGAGGCCACCCTGGAGGGAGCTACCAGGTACATACCTCAGTTTGCGTGTATGTGTGTGCATACGTGTGTGTGTGTGTGTGTGTGTGTGTGTGTGTGCATACGTGTGTGTGTGGGTAAACATTTCTCTCATCATTCACTCTCCTGTATTTCCTAGTCTGCAACCCATGGCCAAGTCGAAGGTGTTGGTGTTTGATTTAATGGGTGATGGCAATCTGCCCAGTGTGACTGTTCTGAGACCAGTCCTGAGGACCAGCCGTGGACACCCTCTGCTGCAGTTCAAACGGCTGCTGGTGGGCCGGGCCCAGACCCTGCCCCTGGTGCTGAAGAATGATGCCAATGTACCTGCTTATGTGAGAACAGCCTCTGTTTATATGACGTTTTAATTGAAATAGTTGTGATTAAATGGAACAGTGCTGTTTATACATTGGCATTATTTGACTGCTTTGCAGATTCACATTGATCTTCTGGATAAGATGGGGGTGTTCACCTTGAGAGCTGCTCCCAACACCAACTGCAGCAACATCTCCTCATCACACATAGAGGCCGAGGCCAGGACAGGTTGGTACGGTATACAACTGGTCCATGAGAAAACCAGCAGAGACACTGTATAGAGACACTGTATAGATTGTTTCAACTCTAAAGTTCTTCCTATCCATCCTTCCTCTCCCCTCAGAGAGACAGATGGCGCACACAGCCTCCTTGGTGCTGTTAGGCGGCCAGCAGGCAGAGTTTGAGGCGGAGTTTAGTCCCGTGGTGGCTCAGAGCTTCGAGGCCAACATGCGCCTCCTAGTGGTGGACAACCAGTATGAGGAGACAGTGGTGCGGCTGCTGGGGGAGGGCTACCATGACGTCGTCTCCCTGGACAACATCAACAGCAATGCTCAGCAAAAGGAGTGCTCACCAGATGGTAAGGCCTCAAAGCTTTTTAGAATGATACTGCAAAGGTATACATGTTTTCCACTACTTCAGGACCTTAGTTTAATATGTGTCCCTCCCTTGTATTTTGTCTCCAGGTAAGGGGGACCTGCTGTTCTTTGGAGACTGTCACGTGTCCAGGCCCTACCAGGAGACCTTCACCATGACCAACTTGAGCAGCAGTAACGTGCTGAGGTTTGAGTGGCCGGCCGACGGCCCCCAGGTCTGCTTCTCCCCCCAGGTGGGCCACCTCCATGCAGGCTGTGCCAAGGAGGTGACCGTGACCTTCTGCTCAGAGCAGCCTCTGGTGCTGACCGCCCAGCCTATGAAGTGTAAGCTGTGCAGGGTGGTGTTCCAGCAGCCTGTGGACCAGGTGCCAGACTGGGATGACCGCCTCAGGACCGTCAAGTGGGTCGACTCTGGAAAACAAGTGGGGAGTCAACAGCCTTCAAAGAAGAAGGTGAAGTCACACACAGATCTGTGACTGACCGCCCAGTCATAAAGCAGCTAGGATAAAGCAGAATCTTTCATGATTTTTTAAATTTATTTATAAAATGGAAACACATTTAATTTATGCAGAAGCTTTACTTGCACTGTATTCATGTGTATAATGACCCATGAAGGAAAGAGAGGCAATTCAATTTAAATTGAGTGTGTCCTGTCTGTCCCCAGGTGATTGAGACAGACCCAGAGCCAGTCCACAGTGTAGTAGAGAAGTCATTCAGGGAGACGGAGCTGCGCATCAGTGCTGTGTGTGATTATGCCAAGTTCACCTGCAACGCAGAGACCATCCGCTTCAAGGACACACTGCTCTATCAGACCAGAGTGTTCCCGTAAGTTACTGTCTGTTTGGGTTTCTGTGCCTATCATATGGAAATCTGAAACAAAAAATGATGTAGTTTTAGTTCCTCTAATCTTCCTCATGTCCCATGGTGTGCAGACTCCAGATGGTAAACAAAGGCAGTGTGAAGCTGGAGTACTCATGGCAGGTCCTGATGGACAAATATGGAAAAGGTGTCCACTTTGATCATCGAGGTAACTTTCAGACACTGCCTTCTGGTTTTGAGGGAAAATGTAAAAATATGCTATCAATATACTGTATGTACTGTATATCAGCAGACCTTATAACTCACATGATCTGTGCTCTATATGTCCAGACGTTAGCCCTCGCTCCTGTCAGAGCAGTAGATTAGGGGTCAGACCTGCCAGCTCTTTAGAGAGCGTGTCATGCCTGATGCTGGGTGACCCAGACCTGCCACCCTTCTCCGTGGAGCCCAGTGTGGGCATCATCAGCCCTGGAGCCACCCAGACCTTCAGGATCAAGTTCTCCCCCTTGGAGGTAGCAGAGTGTGAGGCCAGGCTGGTCTGCAGGTCAGGATCACGAACACAGACACACACTTACAAATCAAGGCAGAGTTAATTTTTGATGTGTCTGTGCTTTCACACTTCCATCATCTCAAATACTTTATTTATGTGTCTGTTTTATGACAGCATCCCCAACCTGAAAGACGAGCAGAGCCCCACCATGGTGGTGTGTGGTCGCAGTTTACTGCCCTACTGCCACTTCCACCTGGAGGACTCAGACTACATCAGTGGAAACAGACGTAACCCAGAACTACGTGGTCCTCATGGGGCACTGCCCAGGGGCCCCCTGGACCCCAACACCAGGGTCATAGAGTTCAGATCTGTGGGCATTGGCTCCTCCATCCCTAGGTGGGTTGATCACTCATACCATAAACATGTTCACTACTTTTGAATGGTATATTTCATTGTATCTTTCCCCTGTACAGGCAGTTCAGCATTGTAAACCCCACCAACAAGCTTTACTCCTTTATCTGGAGATGTGAAGATGCAGGTGCCTCCCCTTTCCAATGTCTCACACCCAATAACTCCATTCAGCCTGGGAAGAAAGTAGAGGTATGGCTTATGTATATTGTGCTTCACTTTGAGGTGCTTGAACACTGATAAAATGTCAGCTACTCTTACTGCTTTTAGTGCTGCTCCAGCGAACCCTGTTCTCTGCTGTTTTACTATTTTGCTGTGAGAAAATGTCAGCTGTAAAATCTCTAATTCTTCCCGCTGCAGGTATCCTTTGAGTTCCAGGCCCAGGAGCCAGATACAGTGGAGTCATTCTGGACCTTCCTGATCCCAGATCAGAACCTGTCTGTGCCCTTCCTGCTGGTTGGAACAGCTAGTGAGCCTGTTGTCTACATGGACCATGCCCATCTTAGCCTGGGAAACCTGCTAGTGGGTAAGTGCAATACAGCAACTAAGGTAGAAAATACCCACTGCACTCAAATCATTATCATATGAGATCATTCTTAATAACATTATCCTAAACACAACATCAGTGTCTTATATATATATAACCTGTGAACATTTGTTGTGACAACATGTCTCTCTGTGAATGTCTCTGTAGGACGCAAGGCTCACCAAACAGTGTATCTGCTGAATGGAGAGAATCAGCCCTTTCAGTTCTTCATTGAGGAAACGTCCCGTTACTCAGAGGCCTTCCTAGACAGCCTGCAGCTGGAGCCCATGGAGGGGGTGGTGCCACCTAAAGACAGGTGTGTACCTCAACTTCATCGGTGATACACCTGAATCTAATTTAATAGAATGGTGTATCAGCCTAAGAGGGATTGTCTGTTGTTACAGTTAATGTATTGTCAGAGTGATACCCTTGACACAAAACATCCTCTCTCTCCTGGTGTCCTGCAGGTTCCCTGTGGTTGTGTCTTTCACCCCGACACAAGATGGAGTGGTGACCTTTAACCTGCTGGTCCAGGTGAAGGGGAAGGTCCAGCCCCTCAATATGAACGTCAAGGCAGAGGGCTACAGCATGAATGCCTGTGTGCAGTGTGAGAGCACAGAGGGAGGCGTCACCGAGCTGTCTCCAGGCAACTCTCAGGTGGACTTCAAACAGGTGAGAAATGTTGGCTTCAAAGCTTAAGACAGACAGAAAGGCTCATTATACACTGAACTCCACTTAAGCCTTTGATGTGTGAAATACAAAGATCATGCAAATTCATAGGTAATTTTTCTCCCCTTTGCCCTATTTGAAGTTTTAGAATGACATTTTTTTTCTTCCTTTTGCTTTTTGTCCTTGTTCAGGTGGAGCTCAGTGATACGACATTGTGTTCCTTCTTAGTGTCCAACCTGGGGAAGTTCAATCTGGATGTTCAGTATGAGTTATGGGGCCCGGCGGAGATGCAGCGCCACCTAAAGGTGGAGACAGACAAGGGGAGTGTGGAGGTGGGCAGACAGAGCCGCTGTACTGTCACGTTCTTCCCCCCTGCAGAAGTGTGTGCTCAAAGACGTGGGCCTCAACATCAAGGTGAGCATCTCATCTTAGCATAATTGCTCTCCCTTTTCCTCATGTCTACTGTGTGTATGATTCCATTCTATGAATGATTCCATCTCTCTCCTCTTCAGATTAAGAATGGGCCTGTGTTCAGCTGCTCCATCCTGGGTTCAGCAGTTGCCCCTGGCCTGGATTTCTCCTTCTTGAAACACAACTTTGGAATGAGCTTTATCTACTGTGCGGGGATGGTGCCAGCCACACATACACTGATCATAAGCAACAAGGGAAAGAGAGGGATCAGGTAACAGCTGACAGGTTGCCTGGCACTTTGTCTGTGTTTGAGCGACAACTTCAAAACCTAAACAAAACAGCATATATCCATTGTCAGGCTCGCTGTCAGACCATTTAATTTCCTCTCAAACTACCAAATGAAATGTAATGAAAAAGACAGAGGGCCTCACTGCACTGGCAGGCAATGGCAGACTTTATATATCAGTGTTTCTCAATGAGGGAGCTGCCATAGCAGGTTATTGTCCTCTCCAGTCTAGATTGTCAGTTCTCCAACAACCCATTCCTGGAGGTGGGCTTCCAGCCAGAGGTGCTGCCCCCTGGTGGGTCCATGGAGGTGCCCATCACCTTCTACCCACGGGAGGCCATGCGCTACCATGAGAGAGTGGTCTTCGAGATCAATGACTGTGCCAAGCAGGTGGTCGAGATCCTAGGTCAAGGCATTGAGATGAAGGTGAGATGTGGCTTGTGTGTGTAACAATGTGCGTGTGGGGAGCTTGTGTGTGTGTGTGTTCATGCTTGTGTGTCTTTATGCATACCTCCCCTGTGAACCTCCTCCTAACAGGTTGACTTTGAGGACCCCAGACACAAGGTGGTGAATCTGGGGACTCTGCAGATTGGTCAGAAGATCAGGAGGGTGATTCCCCTGGTGAACAATAGCCACTCCTCTCTAACCTTCTCCCTGCTACTCAGCTCTACTGTACACACTCTGCTGGACTCCAGGGTACGCCTCACAACCACCTCCACACCACTGACACTATTCCCTCTCACTGACACACAAGTAGTGCAGTTGCTAGATGAACAGATGTTTTGCTCAGAATATAAAGAGAACATAGTTGAGCCAGAAATAGTGTTCCCTTTCATGGGGTTGTCATTCTAGATGAGTTCTACCTGTGTGAGTGGGTGTGATGAGACATGTTCCTCTCCTGTACCGTAGGTGCTGTCAGTGAACCCGCCAGGTGAGGTGACCCTGAAGCCGTTTGGGGGCCGCTGTCTGGTTGAGGTGCTGTTCTCTCCCAGGCAGCGCATGGCTCCCTTCACGTCAGAGCTGCAGTTTGAGTGTCTGGGCACGGTCCGCCCCCTGCTGGTACTGAAGGGCTGCTGTCTGGGAGTGGAGGTCAAGTTGGACCAGGACTACCTGCCCTTTGGAGCTGTTGCTCAGCGCTGCAAGGTCACAAGACGCATCATCATGCAGAACACTGGAGACATCGGAGCCAGGTAGGTGCTGAGTCATTAGTGCTTTTTAAGGTCTATTCGGTTTCGGTTCGATTCTTAAAAAACAATCACGGTTTTGTTTTTTAGTTTTGCACTATGCATTATGTGGGTTGAATGCTGTAACAACACAGGATAAAAAAAATTGTCCCATGATGGTAGTGACTGCCCATTACTGTTTATCACTTATTAACCATCATTTATTCACCTTACTTTAATAAAATATTTCAGTTGTTGTGTATATTACATTTGTTTCATTTGATGACTTTATTATTTAATTCCAAGTCATCTCATCTGTAGAGCTGCTGCCTATGCTGTCTGACAAAATCACTATTTTAGCAGTTCTTCTTAAGTAAATAAGGCATACTTACACTGAGTGTACAAAATATTAAGAACACCTGCTCTTTCCATGACATAGACTGACCAGGTGAATCCAGGTGAAAGCTATGATCCCTTATTGATGTCACTTGTTAAATCCACTTCAATCAGTGTAAATGAAGGGGAGGAGACAGGTTAAAGAAGGATTTTTAAGCCTTGAGACAATTGAGACATGGATTGCGTATGTGTGCCATTCAGAGGGTGAATGGGCAAGACAAAATATTTAAGTGTGTTTGAATGGGGTATGGTAGTAGGTGCCAGGCACACCAGTTTGAGTCAAGAACTGCAATGCTGCTGGTAGAGATACACTATATATAGAAAAGTATGTGGACACCCCTTCAAATTAGTGGATTTGGCTATTTCAGCCACACCCGTTGCTGACAGGTATAGAAAATCGAGCACACAGCCATGCAGTAGACAAACATTGGCAGTAGAATGGCCTTACCGAAGAGCTCAGTGACTTTCAACGTGGCACCGTCATAGGATGCCACCTTTCCAACAAGTCAGTTCGTCAAATTTCTGCCCTGCTAGAGCTGCCCCGGTCAACTGTAAGTGCTGTTATTGTGAATTGGAAACATCTAGGAGCAACAACAGCACAACCGCGAAGTGGTAGGCCACACAAGCACACAGAACAGGACCGCCAAGTGCTGAAGCTTGTAGCGTGTAAAAATCGTCTGTCCTCGGTTGCAACACTCACTACCGAGTTCCAAACTGCCTTTGGAAACAACGTCAGCACAATAACTGTTCTTCGGGAGCTTCATGAAATGGGTTTTCATGGCCGAGCAGCCGCACACAAGCCTAAGATCACCATGCGCAATACCAAGCGTCGACTGGAATGGTATAAAGCTCGCTGCCATTGGACTCTGGAGCAGTGGAAACGCATTCTCTGGAGTGATGAATCACACTTCAACATCTGGCAGTCCGATGGAGGAATCTGGGTTTGGCGGATGCCAGGAGAACGCTACCTGCCCCAATGCATAATGCCAACTGTAAAGTTTGGTGGAAGAGGAATAATGGTCTGGGGCTGTTTTTCATGGTTCGGGCTAGGCCCCTTAGTTCCAGTGAAGGGAAATCTTAACACTACAGCATACAATGACATTCTAAACGATTCTGTGCTTCCATCTTTGTGGCAACAGTTTGGGGAAGGCCCTAATGCTCTTGTGGCTGAATGGAAGCAAGTCCCAGCAGCAATGTTCCAACATCTAGTGGAAAGCCAGAAGAGTGGAGGCTGTTATAGCAGCAAAGGGGGGACCAACTCCATATTAAGGCCCATGATGCTGGAATGAGATGTTCAACGAGAAGGTGTCCACATACTTTTGGTCATGTAGTGTACCTTGCGAAGTAACTGCTAACTAATAATAATATGCCATTTAGCAGATGCTTTTATCCAAAGCGACTTACAGTCATGCGTGCACACATTTCTTTGTGTATGGGTGGTCCCGGGGATCGAACCCACTACCTTGGCGTTACAAGCGCTGTGCTCTACCAGCTGAGCTACAGAGGACCCTCTATCCCTCTCGATCGCATGTTCTTCTCTCTTCTCTTCATCTCCGGGCCCACACAGACCGGACAAGTAGGCACGTAATGGATTATGTAGTTAATTACCACATTTTCTGCACTATGTAGAATATTAGCATGTTTGAAACTACAACCCCATACTACATCGCACAGTTTGGGCTTGATCTGATTTCTCTAGAGAAACTGCGCATTGAGCTCACAAACCCCACGAAAGAAATGGAATTCAAATCATTGAAACGATGTCAGTCAATTAGTTGTTTAAAAACTGAAAAATAACCAATTACATTTTCGTTAATCTGACACACATACCAGTTCTCATGATAAAGTTGAATACTTTGCTAGATACTGTATGCTCTCCTATTATTGATGGTCATAAAATTGTAAAGTATGCTATGCTACTGCTACATACTAATACTGTAGGTATTAATAGCCATTATCTAGCATCCGTTGTATTGATGTATGCATCCTTGTGACTGTGTCAGGTTCCAGTGGGAAATAAAGAGGTTTGGCAGAGACTTCTCCATCACCCCTGTAGAGGGCTACATCTGCCCCGGCCAGGAGGTGCCGTTTGAGGTGACCTTTTCCCCTGTGGAGCTGAGCCAGGAGCTGAGATATGATGACCTGCCCTGCTCTATAGAAGGAGCCAAGCCCATCAAACTCACGCTGGCAGGCTCCTGTATCATACCCCCGGTCGCCAAAGAGGTAAGGCTTAGCTGCTTGGAAATCTCTTTAATACAACGCATGTGCACAATATAGACCCAAAATCTGCATAAAAAATGAGACGTGCGTTTATTAATGATTGTTCCCTATCTCTTGTTCCCCTTTCTCTACCCCTCTCATTCTTCACAGGTGTTGCATTTTGTGTGTCAGGTGCGCTGTCAGCACATTCAGTCACTGACCCTGTCCAACCGCACCAACCAGCGCTGGACTCTGAAACCTTTGATCGAGGGGGAGCACTGGAGTGGCCCTCCCTTCTTCATCATCGAGCCCTACCAGCAGAACAAGGCCTATGAGATCACATACAAACCCATGGTCACGACCGCCGATGGCAAGAAGCACCTGGTGAGACACTTTCACTGCAGCGCTTTCTTGGCTCAGACTGAGCATGTTTGTAGTGTGAAGAGCCTTGAATATGATGACAAATTCTTATTGTTGCCGACAATTAACATATTTTGGTTTTTGTCAAATAATATGTTTATACGATAGAGTATATTATAGCATTATGTACTATAGATGCATGCTGTGATTTGTCTTTGTTGCTTGACCCTACTATCCTCCTCTCCCTCTTCCAGGGCTCTGTGTCCTTCTCCTTTCCAGATGGGACAGGCATGCTTTACACTCTGCATGGCACTGCTGAGGCCCCCAAGGCTGTGGCCACCATCACCCACGAGATGCCCTCCAAGACCCAGTACACTGAGATGGTGCCTGTCCACAACTGGCTCTCCAAACCTCAGAGGTACCACACTACTACTTTAGCAGGATGTCTATCAGCTGCTTACTGATTCTACCTCTGTCACACTACACTCCTAATACGTTGCCACAACTTTGTTAGCTGCCAGTGTTAAGCTGTTCTGTATGCAGGTTCCGTGCTGTAGTGGAGATCATCAAGCCAGAGAGGCCAGACAGCACTGTGTCCCTGAAGGGTCTGGACTATCTGGATGTACCAGCTCTGGCCAAGAGGGACTACAAGGTCTCCTTCTTCACCTACAAGGAGGGCCAGTACAACGCCAAGGTGAGTGGAGATTTACATTATAAATGCAAACAGGAGAATACTATCTATCTTCAGGTACGTTTAGATTGCAATACCCAGATCATTACTCCACCCTACTACCTACGCATAGATGAAGAATGCCAAAGGCAGCTGTTTTCCAAGTTGACTTTGTATTCAACCATATGTGTCATGTCCTCCTCTCCTCCCTGCCCTCCAGGTGACATTCCGTAATGAGTCTACAGGGGAATACCTGTTCTACTACCTGAACTTCAAGGCCACAGCGCCGGGTGTCATCAGCACCATAGAAATGGTGACTCCGGTGCGCCAGACAGCCTCTGCCTCTGTCAGGGTGGAGAACCCCCTCCCCATTAGCCTGTACTTCAGCGCTGAGTGCCACAGCCCAGACGTCAGTGTGCCTCCACAGCTCTCTACGCCTGCACTCTCCAAGGTGGGTCTACATGCACCGGACTTCATCTATTATGTTGACTATGATTGCTTTTCCTTGGCATATACACTGTATCAAACCAATGCATGATTGTTCCATTTTTTTATATTTTTTATTTCAATCGCAGGCCACTCTTTCATTCGAGTACCAGCCCCTGCGTGCGGGCGAGTCCACCGCTCGTCTCATTCTTCATAATGGAGAGTTGGGCTACTTCCACTATGAGCTGTTGCTGAAAGCCCTGCCAACGTCACCTGAGAAACCGCTCTACTTCCGTGCTCCGCTGGGCAGCGGACACTCCGTCTCTGCCAAGTTTACCAACTACTCCCGCGTCAAGGCAGAGTATGCCTGCAAGGTACTGGATCCACCTGCAATCATTTACCCACACAGCCAGGCACACAGCTCATGCTTGATGACCACTGTTACCTGGAAACCTGTTGTCTTACTGCCTTTCTCTACAAATTGTACTTTTTATAGAATATCTTGTAGACATTGGACAATACAAGCTATAGCATTTCCATTATAGATTTTATACATTATCTCGGGGAATGCATGATCATAAAATTCTGATGATATGATATGAGGTGTGAGTTCCTCTGTGTCTCTCTCAGACAGACAGTCCTGAATTCATTGTGGAGAAGAACATCAACGCTGAAGCTGGCTACCAGGCGGGCACCGACATCAGCCTGGAGGTCTACTTTGAGCCTTGTCAGTTGGGGGAGATCTGTGGCATGCTCACCCTCTCCTCAGTGTTTGGTGGAGAATACACGTTCCCTCTCTTTGGGTGCTGCACTCCTCCCAAAGCCCAGGGCCCCTTCACCATATGCGCCGGATCCAGCGTGTCCATCCCTTTTAAGAATGTGTTTGTTCAGACCACAGCCTTCTCCTTCCAGGTGGACAGCCCAGCCTTCACTGTGAAGGGTGTGGAGACCATCCGGCCCAAGAAGACCCGTAACATTCTGGTGATGTTCGAGGGGCCACCCCCTGGCTCCCGAGGGCCCTGCAGTGGTAAGCTGACCATCTCCAGCCCGCGCTCTGAGGGCCACGGCCAGAACATCTCCTGGGTCTTCTACCTGAAGGGCTACTGCCCTAAGCTGGCCCAGAGGGACAAGACCTCCTAAAGGAGGGTAAACCTCATCTATACAGGATCAACAGTCCAATGCCCATTGTGGTTGATACTACAATATGTTTACTCCACACTGATATAGTTTTAAGCAAATGTCAAGCTAATAAATGTCATATAGATGGGCGTTTTTCTTCTTTTGCACTTTAATTTGAACTTTTAGCACGGAATTGAATTTGTTGAATGTGTTTTAAATCAGTAGGCTACAGTAATCACATTTAGTTATTAGTTATTGATTTTACAAATAATAATTTGTGGCATTGTCCTATTTATAAAGCCTTAGGAGATCTATACATTATGAGACTAAATAATACATATATTTATAGCAGAAATGGTCTATCTTATCAGCTGTTGTTGGGTGTCTCTTCTCGTTCCCTCTTCATGTTCCTCTCAGAGCCACTAGGGAGAGCACTTACTCCTCCAAATAGCAATCATTAGGCGTCAGCACCAGAGTCCTCCTACGTTTCTTTGTGGGAACAGGATGGGTGTTCAGGATGCGTGAAATATAAAAAGAGTTTTAATTTGCATAAACAGCAGTTGAATAGGTGTGTCAGAGAGAGAGAGAGAGAGAGAGAGAGAGAGAGAGAGAGAGAGTGAGTGTGTGTGTGTGCAAGCAGGATGAGTGCCTGTGTTTTGGGACAGATAGCTATTGCAATTTTCCCTCATTCTCTCACAATCAATGAGTTGTTAAATTCGTTCATATTTAAATATTGTGCAGGGGTTTGAAGTCTCCTGGCAGAGCTTTTAATCTAGTGAGTAGGAGAGCTTTAATGAGGGAGTGGGAGAGCATTGCACAGGCATATATTGGCTCTTATTCCTAACCACATAATTCAAATTGTTATTAAATTTTTTCAAAGGATCGTGAATCCACTGTTTGAATCCACTGTTTCTTTGCTGCCGTGTCAGCAGTCCCTCTGCCAGAACTTACTTACCCTACACAGCTCAGCCCACGGTACTATCAGCTCAATAGGAATGGATGGCATAACCACCATTTCCCACTGTCTGTCCCCCTCCCACCCCCACTGCATAGCCTGTGGGTCTATTTGATGGGCTTGTTATATGATCAGATTGTTTTTGATACCCCAATCTTGTGCGGTCTCAATTGAAGACGGTGACCAGAAGAGGATGAACAGTTTTGACAGAAATGGAATGTGTTGTGTTTATGATTGTCGGTTTCAAACTGGGTAGCAGTTATGATGCAGCTGAACTGTAATCAGAGTAGACAGATAGATGATCCAGTGAAGGAGCTCTCTCTCTCCTCTCTATGGAACGCTCCCAGCTCTTTGCTAAGGGGCATCACATCCATCTAGGCTTGACCACAGGAGGGGCCATTCTATGCTGGGCTGCCTGTAATGGGCTCGTTTGCCTGATCTGTGTGGGGAAGCATGGGGCTGATGAGGCTCAAGTAACCAGAGTCACATAAACAGAGGTCCTGTTGAGACCCATTTACTGTAACCCAGCCAGGTCTGACTGGCTGTGCTCTGCTGGGCACCAGGCCTTCCTCTGTCAGAGACTGGAGGCGGATGGAGGCACTTCTAGTCACCTGAGGCAAGATGTCCTCTCAGAATGGGTTCTTCCTCAGCAACTGCTGTGGAGGCTTACCGTATGCAAAGTTTTATGCCACACATTAAAAATTGCAATACAGTGATCCCTCGCCACTTCGCGGTTCACTTATCGCGGATTCGCTATTTCGCGGATTTTCATAATGCATTTTTTTTTTTTTGGTGCATTGTGCTCTGCATTCTGATTCGCTAAAAACTCACTCCCGCTTCTTGTATCAAAACATGCTACGAATTGTGCTATCATTTTGTCGTCTCGTGCAGTTATGTGTACGTACATAAAACAGCTTGGCAAATTTACATTAAGTTGGCCAAATTATCTTGTAATTTCGAACATCTTCTAAACCCATAATGTCGACGAAACGGCCTACACGTGAGTCACTGTATTTGTATACATGTAATAGTTGCTAATTGTAAAAAAAAAAAAGTTTTCTATTTCGCGGATTTCACTTATCGCGGGTCATTTTCGGAACGTAACCCCCGCGATAAACGAGGGATTACTGTAATTATATTTTCATATTTCTAAAGGCAGAGCATTCTTCCTATTCTGGTGAGTTTGGCTAATTAAAGGGATAGACCTGGAATGACTTAATCACCTCTCTGAAAAGGGCAGGACCAGGGAGTCTTTCAACTCACAAAGGTTATCCTGCATGGGCCTTTATAGTAGCACACACTAGTAATGAGGGACTTTTCTCAAAATTGAGAGGGGCTCAGATGAAACATGTAGGTGGGGCATTCTGCGCTCTATGGTGAGGCCTAATGTCTCTGATCATCATCAGCCAAACTTTTCATCTAACAGAGATTATGAATGCAACAGGGGGCCTAATCAGTGGCTTAATGAACCACTTACACCGGGTGACATCACCCCACTCAACCATGCCATTATCCTAATCGAAACGTAGTTAGCTAGTGACTTGATTCATTTGCCCCACATCTGATAGAGCTCTGTTAGAAGTAGTGTTGAAAGGACTCGTATACTTCTCTTTAACTTAATTCAAGGTGCTTCAGTCCACCTTGTACAATGTCTCTCAACATATTTTTACTTCAATTTCTTTACAATAACTTCTACATCTGAAATAACTTCTCATATATTTAAACAAGTATACCTGTATCAGGCAAGATGCTGATTAGTCTAATCGAATACTGCCAAGGCACCAATAGACAGTCCCCTACAACAGTCCACTACCCAGTGGTGGAAAAAGTACTCAATTGTCATACTTCAGTATTAGTAAAGATACCTTAACAGAAAATGACTCAAGTAGAATTGACAGTTACCCAGTAAGATACTACTTGAGTAAAAGTCTAAAAGTATCTGGTGTTAAATGTACTTACAGTGAGGGAAAAAAGTATTTGATCCCCTGCTGATTTGTATGTTTTCCCACTGACAAAGAAATGATCAGTCTATAATTTTAATGGTAGGTTTATTTGAAAAAAAAAAAAAATACGCATGTCAAAAATGTTATAAATTGATTTGCATTTTAATGAGGGAAATAAGTATTTGACCCCCTCTCAATCAGAAAGATTTCTGGCTCCCAGGTGTCTTTTATACAGGTAACGAGCTGAGATTAGGAGCACACTCTTAAAGGGAGTGCTCCTTATCTCAGTTTATTACCTGTATAAAAGACACCTGTCCACTGAAGCAATCAATCAATCCGATTCCAAACTCTCCACCATGGCCAAGACCAAAGAGTTCTCCAAGGATGTCAGGGACAAGATTGTAGACCTACACAAGGCTGGAATGGGCTACAAGACCATCGCCAAGCAGTTTGGTGAGAAGGTGACAACAGTTGGTGCGATTATTCGCAAATGGAAGAAACACAAAAGAACTGTCAATCTCCCTCGGCCTGGGGCTCCATGCAAGATCTCACCTTGTGGAGTTGCAATGATCATGAGAACGGTGAGGAATCAGCCCAGAACTACACGGGAGGATCTTGTCAATGATCTCAAGGCAGCTGGGACCATAGTCACCAAGAAAACAATTGGTAACACACTACGTCGTGAAGGACTGAAATCCTGCAGCGCCCGCAAGGTCCCCCTGCTCAAGAAAGCACATATACAGGGCCGTCTGAAGTTTGCCAATGAACATCTGAATGATTCAGAGGAGAACTGGGTGAAAATGTTGTGGTCAGATGAGACCAAAATCGAGCTTTTTGGCATCAACTCAACTCGCCGTGTTTGGAGGAGGAGGAATGCTGCCTATGACCCCAAGAACACCATCCCCACCGTCAAACATGGAGATGGAAACATTATGCTTTGGGGGTGTTTTTCTGCTAAGGGGACAGGACAACTTCACCGCATCAACGGGACAATGTACCGTCAAAACTTGGGTGAGAACCTCCTTCCCTCAGCCAGGGCATTGAAAATGGGTCGTGGGTGGGTATTCCAGCATGACAATGACCCAAAACACACGGCCAAGGCAACGAAGGAGTGGCCCCAAAACATAACACGTCACTAAGCCTATCAGAGGAAAAGGCTATAGCTCCGGGTAGCAAATGTCCCTACCCTATCCCAAATCTCCCACTGAGGTACACAGCCGATTGTACTCACCTCCTCAGACCGATGCCCCAACAGCGAGTACAGCAAGAGTTTCCAGGCTGGTGTCGTATCGCGTCGCTGCTGGTGCCCATTGCTGTCAAACAAAGGAGTCCGCTCATACTGAATCTTTGATCATAAGTTTATTCATATCACAAGCTTTCAGCATGAGTTACAGGAGTCAAGATCCCCCGGAGAGCACCGTTCCAGATTGCCATGGCTGCTCTGCCCTCTCTTTGTCTAGCCCCTACTTATAAACAATGCAAAAAGATGGGTGGCTCCCTCTGCTGTCCAATCACCCGTCTCCCCTGGGGCGTCACCCCACAAACGGCTGCTTTTGACCTAAGATAAACAGTTTTTCTTTGTCCCTCTTGACTAGTCATAATCTTCAATACACTACACTGGGCAGGGCCTGGAAACTAACCAATGTACTCTCTCCAATGCAGTACACAACCCAAAACACCAAAGGCAACCAATACTGGGCCTATCAAACTCAAACAAACTAACAAAATATACAACCAAAGCACCTACAGAATTTAACATTAACTCCACGTTTTCTCCCACTTTCAAGATCCCGAACCGGCTCAAAGTTCGTAACAAAAGGGAGACAACGTGGAGACAAGGAATACCAAAATATATATTTATTAACTAAAGTAAACTAAGTACAATTACCAATGGTGTGTGTAATCAGTAATCAGTAGTGTAAGTGAGTGTTTTGCATGCATAAATGTAATAATGCAAGGTGTTGAAAGGTGCCAAAGCAAACAACCAAAAAGCCACAAAAATACCACAACAAAAATCAATAAAGGTGTCTGCATGGAGAGAGTCTCCCCAATGACTGTGGAAGAGGTCCATTTATCCTGGGACACACCCAAGCCCAGGTGTTTCCCATGTAGCTGACGACCCTCCCAACTCTGCCCACCGGCATCCTAATAAGGAAACAAGAGCAAAGAGAGAGAATACGGCAGACAAAGTGGGAGGGTCGTCACAATGCATAAATCTATACTTATTCTACTAAGATATCATCACTTGATGGGTCTAATAAACCAAGCTGATAACTGATCTATTCAAGAAAAACATAAATAATTAACATTGCATGTGTATTAGTATAGTATGATGATAGGCCTATTGCAAAGAGCAGTTGGATACCCACTGCTAAAAGCCATTACCCGCTCCTGTACGCATGACGCCCCTCAATAGCGGCTTTTCTTCCATGGTGCTCATCCCCATGTTCTATTTAATCCAGGAGGGAAATCATAGGAGTTTGCGACACCGTTATAAAGGATGAAAGTCTCTTATATTCACCAAATCGTACATTCACTTTGCGTCTGCCTTCTTGCTCCGTAGAACTGTTTATCCTGGCGCATGCCTCTGTTTTGTTTGTTGACTTTATTTTCTGCCAACAATTGGACCTAATGTGCGACAATGTTTGTGATCCCTGAAATGTAGCAATATGTAAATTCCCACGCCCATAAAACGTATAATATCCAGTTAGCGAGTGTGTATAGCCTAACTTTTGATTAATATAAAAAAACGGAAATTGGAAAAAATAAATGACCAAATCAAATAATCCAAACAATCTAAAAAATGTAGAGTGAACGTCATATTTGATTTACCCTGGCGTTAATGTTTGACAGCCGGCCATCCTCCTGTCTACGGTGCGCACATAAGCGGAACAATTGATTGTGTCCTCCTGAAAACTCTCCCAAAAGCGACAAGGCAAACCAGTTTTCTTTTATCTCAAAGAAGAGAAAATAATATCATTATCATTTTATAATCTCTTATTTCCTACATTGTCATTATCCCTGTGAGTAGGCCTAGGCAACCTCAATTTCCTTTCATGAGTCAATAGATAATCTTATCCCTATAGGATATTGATAATGTATCTGGATGTATAGAGGCTACTGCCTAATCTCAAGATATCAAGATTGGATTAGAAAGTAGTGCTTGGTAGTTCAGTGGAGAAATAAGCCCCCCCACCTCTCTACCCAGCCGCCGCAGTCCTCCTATAATAAACAGTATATATAATAATATATGCCATTTTTACGTACAGGTGGTCCCGGGAATCAAATTCACTATCCTGACATTGCAAGCGCCATGCTCTACCAACTGAGCTCCCACTTTATCCTCCTGTCTCCACCCTTTCCTCCTCCTACTTCCTACCCCTCCTCCGTCCTGCACCCTTTGAGCTGACCCCAACCTGGTCCTGGTGTTGTGGATTGGCCTGGGGAACAATGGCCCCACCAGCCCATGTGGAGACAGACAGAAAGTGTAACCACGGTGATAGAGCTGGGGTAGATCTTTAAATTCACATCATGTAGCGAAAACCCTTTCAGATAATCCATGTAGTACAGGAGGAGACACGGAGAGAGGGGAACAGAAAGGAAAAGCTTTGCATGACAAGTTAGTGTCTATTAGAGTCTGTGTGTGACCATTACGTTAATCACTAGTGTGTGTGTGTGTGTGTGTGTGTGTGTGTGTTCATTTAGTGGGCCGGCTTTACTGACGTCTTTATGGAAGGCCATCACCATGGCAACAGCAAGCAATGAGTGTCTAATAAAAGGCTGCTCTCCTCTCTGGCTGTCGTTCTCTTTCTCCTATCTGCCTTTCTCTTTCTCTGTTTCACTTCCTTTCTCTTCTTCTGTCTGTCTTGCCAACCTACGTAGCACAGCATGCTCAACATCAGCAGAGGGAGATAGATAGAACAGCAAAAGCGAGGCAGAAGAAAAGGACAGGAATATGACTAGCTCTAACATCTCACTCCGCCATCGAGTGGAGCCCTCTGTGAATGCAGCCTGCTGTGTCATCCATCATCCATCTGTGTGGGGGACATCTTTGATCTGTCAAAGAAGAGGATCTTTGATTTACCAGAGTTGGATATCTTTGTGACCTGTTGTGGAAAAATCTATTTTGAAATCTACTAGAAAAGGATGTCTTTGTACAGTGGGGGATCTCTCCTCATTGTGTATTTCTAAGGAGGATAGGAGAGCGTGTGTCCTTTGTGTTGGCCAAGGCAAGGCTCTCGGAATACTGTTATGGTTAATAGGATACTGTGGCTGCACATGTTACATTGCATCAACCCATAGAAAATACTTGATTCAGGGATGGCCCACTCACTATTGAATCGTTGACTATGCTGACTGCTTTGGTGAACACAAAAAAATAATCGCATGACAAGTATGATATGATATTGAGCTATAAATGCATTCAACTCAACTTTTCATCTGCTAATAATGCGTAGGACACCACCCCGTCTTGACGGAACACAACAGAAGAACAACAAGCAACAGGTTGAGGAAGAGGAGGAGGAAAAAGAGACAGAACAAGAAGAGGAAGAGAAGGGGAGAAGAAGAGGGTCATCATGATTTGGCTAAATCCTCTCTATGCCCGTCCTGTAGGCGTGGTTTTGACGTTGCTCTTCTCCTACCATGCTCCCATACCCTGTGTGGGCGCTGTGTAGGGGGTGGAGAGGGGGCAGGGCGATGTGTACTGGATGATGAAGGGGACGGTGTGTGCCATGCTTCCCGTGGTGGCACCCGTTCTGCCCACCACCGCTCTAACAGTGCCCCTGTGTGTGCCGTGCTGTGCCCTTGCTGTCGCCACCCTGTGGAGCTGCCATGCTGGGAGTGGGCTTCTGCTACCTACTGCCTGCCCCTCGACCCCACCCTGACCCCTGGGTGGACAGCCAGTAGAGCTGGGGACCAGGCAGAAGGAGGGACGAAGGCCTTCTCACAGGTAACCAAGCTTGTTATTTTCTTTTCAGGTAGGAAGCTAGGCTTATTTCAACTTTGTTTTAGACATGTGAGAGGCACACAAGTCTTATGGATGCGCAATCTTCTCCCATTGCCTTATTCAATCTTTGGATGGATACAGGTCACACCCTCCAAGTGACCCAGTGACTTAACCCTCCCTAACACACCTTCCCATTCCTTCCCACCCCACCCCCACTAATCCCACCTGCAGGGGAATCCATTGGGCAGGGACACAGGGGGTGTCACGGACCAGAGCACTGCTGCATATGGTGAGTGAAATGGCACCTTGGCAGTTAGTCTAGGTTAGACACATTATGTGAGCTCCAGGTTTAAACTGGGAGACATGCCAGGCAGTTGTTATTGCTGTTGCTGTTACTCTTCACAGTGTTGGGTCTCTGGTTCCTCTGAATACTGGCAGGCATCATGGGAAAGTGAGAATGAAATGGGTTAAGGAGAATCTGGCAGGCTTGCTTCCCTACATGCTTTACTGGTGAGTTCTGTGGCTCTGGCCTCGCAATCTGCTTCGAGACACGGCAGAGGCCGGCGATTGTGATAGGGAGTTCGATGGTGAGGCATATATCTGTACCAGGGGCAAAGACTTTGTGTTTCCTGGGGCAAAAGTTCAGGATATCACCAGGTTGATGGTTCATGTGGGGTCAAATTACATTATGAAGGGCAGCTCAGAACAGCTGAAGATGGATTTCAAAGAACTGATTGGGTCTCTACTTGACACCAACAAACGCCCCATAATATCTGGCCCTCTGCCCTCCCTAAATCGTGGCATTGAACAGTTCAGCAGACTTTCAGCCTTCCATAACTGGCTACGAGACTATTGCAGCTCTGTGGGTGTAACATTTATTGACAATTTTGATACCTTCTGGAAACAAAGCTCGTATTATAAGGAGGATGGGATCCACACAAATCATTTGGGTTCCTGGATCCTTTCACAGCATTATAAGGCTGCGTTGAGACAATGACTTATCAATGACCCAAGTCCAGCTCATTTAATCCCTACCATTGTGTTGCTGAGTTGTCATAATGATTCAGTAAATGTATATTATCCTAGGGGCATTGGAAGACACAATGTAAATAACCTAATTTATGTCCTTTTTATAATAATATAATATGCCATTTAGCAGACGCTTTTATCCAAAGCGACTTACAGTCATGTGTGCATACATTTTTACATATGGGTGGTCCCGGCGATCGAACCCATTACCCTGGCATTACAAGCGCCATGCTCTACCAATTGAGCTACTGCTGATCCTACAGCTATTGGATGCAGTACTCATATGCCTATGAACCAGAGTAATACTGTTAGCACTGAGGTGGTGTGCCCTAGTGGGAAGTCCACTTTGTGCAGCTCACCCTGCACTAATAAAAATAACCTGAGTATGTCTACCTCTGCTAAGCTTCCCAGTAAAGCAAGAAAAATAATCAAGCATCCCAGAAAAGTGTTTAAAATAGCCCACGTTAACATATGTAGCTTAAGAAACAAGGTTCATGAAATCAATAATTTGCTAGTAACAGAAGACGTTCATATTCTGACAATCTCTGAAACTCACTTAGATAATACATTTGATGATACAGTGGTAGCAATACAAGGTTATAACATTTACAGAAAAGACAAAAATGCCAACGAGGGCGGTGTTGCGGTCTATATTCAGAACCACATTCCTGTAAAGCTTAGAGAGGATCTCATGTTAAATACTGTTGAAGTAATATGGCTACAGGTTCACATGCCTAAAGCCCATTCTGGTGGGCAGCTGCTATAGACCACCAAGCGCTGACCGTCAGTATCTGGATAACGTGTGAAATGCTTGATAATATATGTGATATCAATAGAGAGGCATACTTTCTGGGTGATTTAAATATTGACTGGCTTTCATCAGGCTGCCCACTCAAGAGAAAGCTTCAAACTGTAACTAGTGCCTGCAACCTGGTTCAGGTTATCAATCAACCTACCAGGGTAGTTACAAACAGTACAGGAATGAAATCATCAACATGTATTGATCATATCTTTACTAATGCTGCAGAAATTTACTTGAAAGCAGGATCCAAATCCATTGGATGTAGTGATCACAATTTAGTAGCCATATCTAGGAAAATCAAAGTTCCAAAGGCTGGGCCTAATATTGTGTATAAGAGGTCATACAATATGTTTTATAGTGATTCCTATGTTGTTGATGTGAATAATATTTGTTGGTCTGTGGTGTGTAATGACGAGCAACCAGACGCTGCACTTCACACATTTATGAAATTGCTTATCCCAGTTACTAATAAGCATGCACCCATTAAGAAAATGACTGTAAAAACTGTTAAATCCCCATGGATTGAAAAAGGAATTGAAAAATGGTATGGTTGAGAGGGATGAGGCAAAAGAGATGGCAAATAGGTCTGGCTGAACAACCAATTGGCAAACGTACTGCAAATTGAGAAATAATGTGACTAAACTGAATAAAAAGAAGAAGAAACTACACTATGAAACAAAGATAAATGACATAAAGAATGATAGTAAAAACCTTTGGAGCACCTTAAATGAAATTTTGGGCAAAAAGGCAAACTCCGCTCCATCATTCATTGAATCAGATGGCTCATTCATCACAAAACCCACTGATATTGCCAACTACTTTAATGATTTTTTCATTGGCAAGATTAGCAAATTTAGGCATGACATGCCAGCAACAAACGCTGACACTACACATCCAAGTATATCTGACCAAATTATGAAAGACAAACATTGTAGTTTTGAGGTGAAAAAAGTATTATTGTCGAACAACAATGACAAGCCACCGAGGTCTGACAACTTGGATGGAAAATGACTGAGGATAATAGCGGACAATATTGCCACTCCTATTTGCCACATCTTCAATTTAAGCCTACTAGAAAGTGTGTGCCCTCAGGCCTGGAGGTAATCAAAAGTCATTCCGCTACCTAAGAATACTAAAACCCCCTTAAATGGCTCAAATAGCCGACCAATCAGCCTGTTACCAACCCTTAGTCAACTTTTGAAAATAATTGTGTTTGACCATATAAAATGCTATTTTACAGTAAACAAATTGACAACAGACTTTCAGCACACTTATAGGGAAGGACATTCAACAAGCATAGCACTGACACAAATGACTGATGATTGGCTGATGATAAAAATATTGTGGGGGCTGTTTTGTTAGACTTCAGTGCGGCTTTTGACATGATCGATCATAGCCTGTTGCTGGAAAAACGTATGTGTTATGGCTTTACACCCCCTGCTATATTGTGGATAAAGAGTTACCTGTCTAACAGAACACAGAGGGTGTTCTTTAATGGAAGCCTCTCCAACAAAATCCAGGTAGAATCAGGAATTCCCCAAGCCAGCTGTCTAGGCCCCTTACTTTTTTATATCTTTACTAATGACATGCCACTGGCTTTGAGTAAAGCCATTGTGTCTATGTATGCGGATGACTCAACACTATACACGTCAGCTACCACAGCGACTGAAATGACAGCAACACTTAACAAAGAGCTGCAGTTAGTTTCAGAATGGGTGGCAAGGAATAAGTTAGTCCTAAATATTTCAAAACCTCAAAGCATTGTATTTGGGACAAATAATTTACTAAATCCTAAACCTCAACTAAATCTTGTAATGAATAATGTGGAAATTGAGCAAGTTGAGGAGGCTAAATTGCTTGGAGTAACCCTGGATTGTAAACTGTCATGGTCAAAACGTATTGATACAACAGTAGGATGGGGAGAAGTCTGTCTATAATAAAGCGTTGCTCTTCATTCTTAACAGCACTATCAACAAGGCAGGTCCTACAGGCCCTAGTTTTGTCGCACCTGGACTACTGTTCAGTCATGTGGTCAGGTGCCACAAAGAGGGACTTAGGAAAATTGCAATTGGCTCAGAACAGAGCAGCACGGCTGGCCCTTGGATGTACACAGAGAGCTAACATTAATCTCTCCTGGCTCAAAGTGGAGGAGAGATTTACTTCATCACTACTTGTATTTGTGAGAGGTATTGACATGATGAATGCACCGAGCTGTCTGTTTGAACTACTGGCGCACAGCTCGGCCACCCATGCATACCCCACAAGACATGCCACCAGAGGTCTCTTCAGAGTCCCCAGTTCAAGAACAGACTATGGGAGGCGCACAGTACTACTAATACTCTATTCCACATCAAGTAACTGATGCAAGCAGTAAAATTTGATTTAAAAAACTGATAAAAATACACTTTATGGAACAGTGGGGATTGTGAAGCAACACAAACACACGATAACATAAGCACTATACACACATTGATTTTGTGTTATAGATATGTGGTAGTAGAGTAGAGGCCTGAGGGCACACACTTAATATCTTGTGAAATCTGTTATGAATGTATTGTAATGTTTTAAAAATGTATAACTGCCTTAATTTTGCTGGACCCCAGGAAGAGTAGCTGCTGCCTTGGACGCAGGCTCACCACTGGAGGGTGCTATAGACCTACGAGAGGAGGAGATGGAACAGTCTGTCTCAGGTCAATGAGTCCAATGCAATACTCTTTATCCAAGGATGTCTTGATATACTGTGTAGAAGAAGAGTAAAAATACACATTTTATTAATTGCAATGCTCCTGATTAGAGGAAATCAGGTTTCACCTTCTCTTTTTTCTTCATCTCTCCCTTCCCAGGTCTGACATTCACCCTGGACCCCTCTGCTGCTGCTCCATCCCTCCATCTCTCCACCTCCTCTCTCACTGTGACCTTCCACGGACCAAGCCCTCCGCCACTACCCTCTCGCCACCATAGCAACAGGGTCACGGGGTCAGTAACAAGCACTGGATCCCAGGAGTCTGCCCCCCAGCCACTCCCTCAGGTGTGTGGGGACGTGGTCATCGTCAGGGGTCAGTTCTACTGGGAGGTGGATGTCTGCAACAGCACCCTCTACAGGATAGGTGAGGAAGTGCACCCTAATCCACCTGGCCGTTATTTACTGGTGGTGGCAGAACAAGTACAAATCCCTGCTTTGATAATAATACTCTTAGTCTCTGGCATGCTGATAAATTCCTACTGACCGACATAAATATGAATTTCCATGGGCTATATTTCTTACACAATCATGTGGCGGTTGTAGCCTACAAATACATACAGGCAGTCTTGTGCAAATGCTCCAGCACAATATTGTCTCTAGTGCATTCAGGACACAGGCTGTCTGTCCTACATAAAGTTCATTCACATCCTTTAACTCTGCTCTGTGGTGCCACCCAGTGGTGAACAGGATGTCAGCAGGGATATCCCAGCACTTGGCTGAACCACTAACAATTTAATTGTTTCTTTAACTATTTCTTTTTGGCTTACAAGGCATATTGACATCTGCTCTCTGTAAACAACAGAAAACTCTAATAATTTGGCCCAGCAACAAGCCATAAACAATCTGTTGATTTGCATTAAATATGACAGAAATGTGCAGCTTCATCATTAACTGTAGAGAGTCAGGCCAAATACGTATTAGTGGTTGTTGACCATGATGACTGGCACTGTCGACAGAGCTGTACTTAGGGAATAGGGATACTAAGCGAGGCAATATGGGATGGGAACAGCATTGATATTTCACATATTATTGCTGACTCGTGCCTATCCCACATCAAAAAATATTACAGTTTACTATAGAATACTACAGTACTTATATAGAATTCTGTAGTAAACTGTACTATACTGTAGAATACTATACTACACACTGTAGAATACCTCTATCATGTGTAGTACTTACTATAGAATGGTGTAGTATACTGTAAAATACTATAGTAAATACTACAGTATACTACAGACCACAAACACTACAGTAAACTCTACAGTAAATACTACAGTAATGTCCGCAAAAACACTACTGTCTGCAAAAACACTGCAGTAATTACTATAGTGTATATACTACAGTATTTCATTTGCATATACCCTGCCCAGTCTGTTCCTACTCCAATCAACATGTTTTTATTCAGGCAAAATGAGGCAACAAATATGTAGCGTTGTTGAGTGCAGAAACAGTCATGTATGCCCCAGGAACCTATTTCATGATGACATTGCAAAGTATATTGGCACGATATTTGAAGACATAATTTCCCATGATGTCTGTTTTGTGACACAGAAAGCAACCACCTTTCCTATTTTCCATACAGGAGTGAGCTCATTGGACGATGCTTGCGGCTGGTGGCTGGAAAGGCGGGGCTTGTCCTTCTCCACTATGTATGATAGCCGTCGGGAGCCCTTACGTGCCGTGCCCCCCCAGATCAAGACCCTAGGGCTGTTTCTCAACATGGGTGGAGGGGCGCTGAGCTTCCACAACCCTCTGACCCAGGAACACCTGGCCACCCTGCCCACTCGCTTCAGCCATGCTGGGGTACGTCCCGCTCTGGGGCTGGGCCAGGGCAGGCTGAGACTTCACTGTGGCCTTCCCCCTCCGCCCCACGTCTTCCTCAGCCCAACGTCTGTCTATAGAGGGCCTACTGGAGCTGGTGAGGGTCGCTGGCGCAGAGACGTGCCCTTCCGGTCTGTACGGACGGTCATCCAGAGGTTTGAGGAGCTGGCGGTGTCAGATTCTGACTCAGGGCTGGTATCCAGTTTTGGGTCGTCCTGCTCCACTCTGGCCGAACCAGGCCCAGGCCTCAGCTTCAGCCTCAGCCCAGTAGCAGCTCTCCATCCTGGGCAAGAGGGGAAGGAGGCTGGGGCAGAGTGACATGTGGAGGACAGAGTATAGTACATTGTACAATGAGGGGCCTCTACCCTGCTGGTGATAGGGGCAAACTGCTACCACATCAAGCTGTCACATCGTCATATTGCAAATAAGGTTGTCATAAGGTTGGTCATGACAGTATGTGACAAATTTGGGATAAACTTGTGAGATGGAAGGGCCATTCTTCTGCTATATGATGGGAGAAAACTGAATAACACCACAAACCCTTTGGGATGAGTTGATCTTTGGATGACCATTTCCATGGTTAATTTCCCATCTCTGAAGAACTCTCTGTGACTTTCTCATCAGTGTGGCCCTGTAATTGACTTTCTCCCCAGGACGCTGGGCTTCCTCTCAGCTCCACAACCCCCGGAGGTTTGGGGCTGGGCCAGCGCTGTCTGTGGGGGTGTTAGGAGGAGGAGGATGTCTCACTGGGGGTCCCACACTCTGGTGTGGGGGTTGATGGTAGGACAGTAGTGTTGATACGGAGGGTGGTGGTGTGTGTGCATGAGGATGTGAGGCGTGGGAGTCAGTGGTGGTAACACTCTACCAGTGTTGACTCAGGGTCACAAAGACAGGTGGTAAAGTATGTTTATCCCGCAGGCCGTGTGTGTGTGTGTGTGTGTGTGTGTGTGTGTGTGTGTGTGTGTGTGTGTGTGTGTGTGTGTGTGTGTGTGTGCATGGGCTGGGCCCAGAAGACTACAGGACCCCAATGACTTCAAAAGACAGCCAGGGAAAGAGAGAATGAGAAATATGGAGGGAAGTAGGCCTTTATAGAAATGTAGCAGGTGGAGAGATGGTTGGAGCCGGAATAAGTCAGAAATGTTAGGTTGTTTGTCCACTTGATTGTGATATTCAATCCTACTGCAACATTATTTGTCTGGTCATCTAAACCAGGAAGTATTATTTGGGAGGGATTTCCCTCTGCCCCATCTTGTCTCTCCATGATCTCTCTGTTTTCTCTTTTTCTGCTGTTTGCATGTTCTGGAATGGACACTCCAATCATTTGGTCAGACCACCCACATTGTAAATCAGCTGTAAATCACATTGTAAAAAAAACGGTAACAAAAATGATTCAAGCCTGGTGTTTGCATATCGAGGGGGGCAGATCTGTAAGCAACATGGTAATAGCTGTAAAGAAGAACAACCACACATAGACTTTTAGACTACCCCTTTGGCGCCAAAATGTAGGCCGAGTAGTATAACGGACACACCGGTCTGGTAACATTAAAGAATCAAGCCTAGGCCTAAACTACTGTATCAGCTATATCCTATACAGTAGGCTGCTACAGTGGCGACGGAGTGACGCAATTCTACAAGCCTGCAGTGATAGAAATCACAGGTGGATCCGAGGTGTCAAAGACAAGCGGTGTTGTGGCCCCCTCCTCACCTTACCACGTTTCCAGGCCAACTGTGTTTGGAGATGGCTTCTGGTCGCTAATTGCATGGAAGGCGATAATTAGACTCACGCACTCTCCATCTAAGGAACCCTCGGAAATGGTTTGTGAGAAAAAGCCAACCAAGTGCACCAATTCAATTCGCAGGTCCCCTGTCTGCTTTCATTTCGCCGTTTCGGCAGTGTCTGCAAATTGATTCCGAGCGTTCATACATGAATAAACATGAATTCTAACCAGACCGCCATTTACATTTTGAGTGGGTATAATCTACTTTCCATTGCAAGGAGTAACACAAGAATTAGCCTGACAACACCAAGTAATGTAGGCCTGGTTGGTCTTATTACCATCATTATCAACATCAGCATAACAGTAGCTATAAAGACATCATCCCTTATCGTTTTGTTGTTCTGTCAGTTACCATTAAGAACCAAATTGGAGGCAGTAAAAGGTTCTTCCCCGAGACACATCCTGGTTTTAATTGACCTCATAATGGGCCAATTTAGATGATTAGTTCTGACCGATTAGTTCTGACCGACTTTATATTTGATCATTTATACGTTTAATTTAGAAACACTGGCATGGCTATTCAATCACTAGCATGTTATTTTTTTGATCGGAATTGTAACTTTACTCGCTCCTAAAACGCTGGTCATGGTTAATTGATTTTATTAGAGCGCAATCAATGTTTCTTGACATATTAGAAATGATTTCAGACGCGTGCGCTCTCTTTTTCTCTTTCCCCTCTTCTTTAAATGAAAACACACGTCATGGCTTAGGGGAACTACTGTAAACTCCAGGCAAGGCTACTTTTATTCGCGAAATGAGTGCGAGAGAGAGAGAGAGACTCATATTTTGTAAATCTAAAGATAAGGACAAACTCTACACAAGCTACCGAGGTGGGCTGACTACACTTTTCAACCCTCAACTCTGAATCCTTTACTTTTAGATATCAAATTATAGGAGGATTTACAATAGACCCAATAGTTTGGCAACATCAACATTTTTCTTACAACACCCAGAATCTGCAAACCAAATGTTTTATGAGCTCAGGCATATCCACATATATCCTTTTTGGAGTTCAGAAAGGTGCACCTTAGCAAGCCATGCGTGTAGGGCAATATTCAAAAGCTACCCTCATTATTCTGTGTGACTCGCATAATATAAATAAATGTGTTGTGTTAGCTCCAATAGACAATTTGATACCCAGTCTAATGAATCGGTCGGTGCAGAATTAAATAAAAGCGGCGGTTATCACTTCGTGATGAAGTGCAAATAGACCATCATCGATTCCATTCACGGGTGCGCGCCTTGCACGGAGGAGACGAGAACCCGCGTGTGAATTCACTCACCTCAATGGAAGTCTCTCACAGCCACATAATGTGACATATGCATAAAAATTACACCTTGTCCTCAAATCAAACGCTATTTGTCCCGTACATATATTTTGCAGATGTTGTCGCAGGAATAAAAAAATAATGTAAAAAAATATATGTGTGTGTATATATATATACAGTTGAAGTCGGAAGTTTACATACACTTAGGTTGGAGTCATTAAAACTCGTTTTTTCAGGGGGTAGATCAGCTTTAATATTGTAGATAGATTGTAACTTCCATCAATGTAATTGTGTGCATCACTTCCAATCCCCCATATTTTTTTTTATTCTCGCAAATATATATATACATATATAAATATATATATATATATATATATACATACACATGCATATACACATATACATATCCTTTTTATAAATATATTTCCCTTTATTACTTTCCAACCCCACCACCCCTTCCCTAATTGGAGTAAACTAGTGAACAACAATGCTTAGGCCTCTACTTCCAGCTTATACATACTATACACATTTTATGGACACAGTCAATTTTACAATAATTATATTTCGTTAGATTTTACTCCTGAACTTCCTTTACCCTCAACCTCTCCGATTATTTTCATGATGTCCATCCGGTTTGTGTCAAAGGCGACGTGTATGCGGTGAGCGAAGTCAAGCGCAGGACACAGAGCTACTGGCAGACGTACTTTACTAACCAGTAAACGAACATACAAAACAAAACCTCTTAACAGGGAGGAAACAAATACACGCATACGAAACAGCAATGACGACCTTACGGGAAACAAAGCAATAACACACAATTACCAAACGAGAGACAGGGGTAAATATAGGGACTACAATCAAACATAATAGCGAACAGGTGTAAACACTCAAGACTAAACAAGACAAACACCGAAACATCGATCGGCAGCAGCTAGTACTCCGGGGACGACGAACGCCGAAGCCTGCCTGAGCAAGGAGGAGGAGCAGCCTCGGCAGAATCCGTGACAGTTTGCTTCTATATGCCATATCTTTCTAACTGTGCTCTTTCACAAAAGCTCTCAACCTATAACCTATATACTTATTATGGACACAGTATGCTTTACATTATTAGTTATCTTGTTGTTATTAGTTGTTGTTAGTTGTTATCCAGGTAAATATTGAAATCCTTTAGCCATTCCTGGACCTGTGTCCAAAAACAAGCTACAAATGGACAGTACCAAAACAAATGATCTAATGATTCTGTCTCTTCGCAGCAAAATCTGCAGAGCTGGGAAGATTGTATCCCCAATATTAATAACATTCTATTGGTAGCAATAATTTTATATAATAATTTAAATTGAACAATTCTAAGTTTTGAATCAGGCGTTGTTTTGCGTATCAGTTCATAAACACTATGCCATGGAATCGGTACATCAAAAATCTCTTCCCAACTATTTTGCAATCTATATGGGATGGCTGTCAATCCTTTGATCCTTAAATGAAACTGGTATGCTTTTTTATTTATCAGTTTTCTTTAACCAATTATGTTCTTTAATGCAAGGCCGACACACATTTCTTGTTAACAAACTATAGTTTCGGCAAGTCGGTTAGGACATCTACTTTGTGCATGACACAAGTTATTTTTTCAACAATTGTTTACAGACAGATTATTTCATTTATAATTCACTGTATCACAATTCCAGTGGGTCAGAA
This sequence comes from Coregonus clupeaformis, assembly GCF_020615455.1. Classification (NCBI taxonomy): domain Eukaryota; kingdom Metazoa; phylum Chordata; class Actinopteri; order Salmoniformes; family Salmonidae; genus Coregonus; species Coregonus clupeaformis. Next base: position 31,539,165 of record NC_059196.1, read on the forward strand.
GTTTACATACACTAAGTTGACTGTGCCTTTAAACAGCTTGGAAAATTCCAGAAAATGATGTCATGGCTTTAGAAGCTTCTGATAGGCTAATTACATTTACATTTACATTTTAGTCATTTAGCAGACGCTCTTATCCAGAGCGACTTACAGGACTAATTGACATAATTTGAGTCAATTGGCGGTGTACCTGTGGATATATTTCAAGGCCTACCTTCAAACTCAGTGACTCTTTGCTTGACATCATGGGAAAATCAAAAGAAATCAGCCAAGACCTCAGAAAAAAAATTGTAGACCTCCACAACTCTGGTTCATCCTTGGGAGCAATTTCCAAACACCTGAAGGTACCACGTTCATCTGTACAAACAATAGTACGCAAGTATAAACACCATGGGACCACGCAGCCGTCATACCGCTGAGGAAGGAGACGCGTTCTGTCTCCTAGAGATGAACATACTTTGGTGCGAAAAGTGCAAATCAATCCCAGAACAACAGCAAGGACCTTTTGAAGATGCTGGAGGAAACAGGTACAAAAGTATCTATATCCACAGTAAAACGAGTCCTGTATCGACATAACCTGAAAGGCCGCTCAGCAAGGAAGAAGCCACTGCTCCAAAACTGCCATAAAAAAGCCAGACTAGGGTTTGCAACTGCACATGGGGACAAAGATCGTACTGTTTGGAGAAATGTCCTCTGGTCTGATGAAACAAAAATAGAACTGTTTGGCCATAATGACAATCGTTATGTTTGGAGGAAAAAGGAGGAACGCTTGCAAGCTGAAGAACACCATCCCAACCGCATCATGCTGTGGGGGTGCTTTGCTGCAGGAGGGCCTGGTGCACTTCACAAAATAGATGGCATCATGAGGAAGGAAAATTATGTGGATATATTGAAGCAACATCTCAAGACCAGTCAGGAAGTTAAAGCTTGGTCGCAAATGGGTCTTCCAAATGGACAATGACCCCAAGCATACTTCCAAAGTTGTGGCAAAATGGCTTAAGGACAACAAAGTCAAGGTAATGGAGTGGCTATCACAAAGCCATGACCTCAAACCTATAGAAAATGTGTGGGCAGAACTGAAAAAGCGTGTGCGAGCAAGGAGGCCTACAAACCTGACTCAGTTACACCAGCTCTGTCAGGAGGAATGGGCCAAAATTCACCCGATTTATTGTGGGAAGCTTGTGGAAGGCTACCTGAAACGTTTGACCCAAGTTAAACAATTTAAAGGCAATGCTACCAAATACTAATTGAGTGTATGTAAACTTCTGACCCACTGGGAATGTGATAAAATAAATAAAAGCTGAAGTAAATCATTCTCTACTATTATTCTGACATTTCACACTCTTAAAATAAAGTGGTGATCCTAACTGAACTAAGACAGGGACATTTTTACTAGGATTAAATGTCAGGAATTGTGAAAAACAGAGTTTAAATGTATTTGGCTAAGGTGTATGTAAACTTCCGACTTCAACTACACTACCGTTCAAAAGTTTGGGGTCACTTAGAAATTTAATTTTTTTCTAAAGAAAAGCTATTTATTTTGTCCATTAAAATAACATTAAATTGATCAGAAATACAGTGTAGACATTCTTAATGTTGTAAATGGCTATTGTAGCTGGAAACAGCTTACTTTTAATGGAATATCTACATAGGCATACAGAGGCCCATTATCCAATGCCATTATTCCAATGACACATTGTGTTTGCTAATCCAAGTTGATCATTTTAAAAGGCAAATTGATCATCAGAAAACCATTTTGCAATTATGTTAGCACAGATGAAAACTGCTGAGCTGATTAAAGAAGCAATAAAACTGCCCTTCTTGAGACTAGTTGAGTATTTGGAACATCAGCAATTGTGGGTTCGATTACAGGATCAAAATGGCCAGAAACAAAAAACTTTCTTCTGAAACTCGTCAGTCTATTCTTGTTCGGAGAAATTAAGGCTATTCCATGCAAGAAATTGTCAAGAAACTGAAGATCTCGTACAACGCTGTGTACTACTCCCTTCACAGAACAGCGCAAACTGTCTCTAACCAGAATAGAAAGTAGAATGGGAGGCCCCAGTGCACAACTGAGCAAGAGGACAAATACATTAGAGTGTCTAGTTTGAGAAACAGATGCCTCACAGGTACTCAACTGGCAGCTTCATTAAATAGTACCCGCAAAACACCAGTCTCAACGTCAACAGTGAAGAGGCGACTCCGGGATGCTGACCTTCTAGGCAAAGTTGCAAAGAAAAAGCCATATCTCAGACTGGCCAATAAAAAGAAAAGATGGGCAAAAGAACACAGACACTGGACAGAGGAAGATTGGAAAAAAGTGTTATGGACAGACGAATCGAAGTTTGAGGTGTTCGGATCACAAAGAAGAACATTTGTGACACGCAGACCAAATTAAAAGATGCTGGAGGAGTGCTTGCTGCCATCTGTCATGCATGGTGGAGGCAATGTGATGGTCTGGGGGTGCTTTGGTGGTGGTAAAGTGGGAGATTTGTACAGGGTAAAAGGGATCTTGAAGAAGGAAGGCTATCACTCCATTTTGCAACGCCATGCCATACCCTGTGGACGGCGCTTGATTGGAGCCAATTTCCTCCTACAACAGGACAATGACCCAAAGCACAGCTTCAAACTATTCAAGAACTATTTAGGGAAGAAGCAGTCAGCTGGTATTCTGTCTATAATGGAGTGGCCAGCACAGTCACCGGATCTCAACCCTATTGAGCTGTTGTGGGAGCAGCTTGACAGTATGGTACGTAAGAAGTGCCCATCAAGCCAATCCAACTTGTGGGAGGTGCTTCAGGAAGCATGGGGTGAAATCTCTTCAGATTACCTCAACAAATTGACAACTAGAATGCCAAAGGTCTGCAAGGCTGTAATTGCTGCAAATGGAGGATTATTTGATGAAAGCAAAGTTTGAAGGACACAATTATTATTTATATTAAAAATCATTATTTCTAACATTGTCAATGTGAGGGAAAAAAGTATTTGATCCCCTGCTGATTTTGAACGTTTGCCCACTGACAAATAAATTATCAGTCTATGATTTTAATGGTAGGTTTATTTGAACAGTGAGAGACAGAATAACAACAACAAAAATCCAGAAAAACGCATGTCAAAAATGTTATAAATTGATTTGCATTTTAATGAGGGAAATAAGTATTTGACCCCCTCTCAATCAGAAAGATTTCTGGCTCCCAGGTGTCTTTTATACAGGTAATGAGCTGAGATTAGGCGCACACTCTTAAAGGGAGTGCTCCTAATCTCAGTTTGTTACCTGTATAAAAGACACCGGTCCACAGAAGCAATCAATCAATCAGATTCCAAACCCTCCACCATGGCTAAGACCAAAGAGCTCTCCAAGGATGTCAGTGGCAAGATTGTAGACCTACACAAGGCTAGAATAGGCTACAAGACCATCACCAAGCAGCTTGGTGAGAAGGTGACAACAGTTGGTGCGATTATTCGCAAATGGAAGAAACACAAAATAACTGTCAATCTCCCTCGACCTGGGGCTCCATGCAAGATCTCACCTCGTGGAGTTGCAATGATCATGAGAACAGTGAGGAATCAGCCCAGAACTACACGGGAGGATCTTGTCAATGATCTCAAGGCAGCTGGGACCATAGTCACCAAGAAAACAATTGGTAACACACTATGCCGTGAATGACTGAAATCCTGCAGCGCCCGCAAGGTCCCCCTGCTCAAGAAAGCACATATACAGGGTCGTCTGAAGTTTGCCAATTAACATCTGAATGATTCAGAGGAGAACTGGGTGAAAGTGTTGTGGTCAGATGAGACCAAAATTGAGCTCTTTGGCATCAACTCAACTCACCATGTTTGGAGGAGGAGGAATGCTGCCTATGACCCCAAGAACACCATCCCCACCGTCAAACATGGAGGTGGAAACATTATGCTTTGGGGGTGTTTTTCTGCTAAGAGGACAGGACAAATCCACTGCATCAAAGGGACGATGGACGGGGCCATGTACCGTCAAATCTTGGGTGAGAACCTCATTCCCTCAGCCAGGGCATTGAAAATGGATCGTGGATGGGTATTCCAGCATGACAATGACCCAAAACACACGGCCAAGGCAACAAAGGAGTGGCTCAAGAAGAAGCACATTAAGGTCCTGGAGTGGCCTAGCCACCTTAATCCCATAGAAAATCTGTGGAGGGAGCTGAAGGTTCGAGTTGCCAAACGTCAGGCTCGAAACCTGAATGACTTGGAGAAGATCTGCAAAGAGGAGTGGGACAAAATCCCTCCTGAGATGTGTGTGCAAACCTGGTGGCCAACTACAAGAAATGTCTGACCTCTGTGATTGCCAAGAAGGGTTTTGCCACCAAGTACTAAGTCATGTTTTGCAGAGGGGTCAAATACTTATTTCCCTCATTAAAATGCAACTCAATTTATACAATTTTTGACATTCGTTTTTCCTGATTTTTTTGTTGTTATTCTGTCTCTCACTGTTCAAATAAACCTACCATTAAAAGTATAGACTGATCATGTCTTTGTCAGTAGGCAAACATACAAAATCAGCAGGGGATCAAATATTTTTTTTCCCTCACTGTATATATACAGTACCAGTCAAAAGTTTGGACACACCTACTCTTTCAAGGGTTTTTCTTTATTTTTTACTATTTTCTACATTGTAGAATAATAGTGAAGACATCAAAACTATGAAATAACACATATGGAATCATGCAGTAACCAAAACCGTGTTAAACAAATCAAAATATATTTTATATTTGAGATTCTTCAAATAGCCACACTTTTCATTGATGACAATATACATTATTTTCTATTCCAATACATTAACAGATATTTAGGGGTTCCCACATTCACTTCTATCTCCACCTACCCTGGCTTATGTGGAACTATCCCATAAATACAAACTGATGCAGAAAATAGGATGTAATTTTATTCAAGTAGACTAAGACTAGTGCTGGCACAATTATCATATAATCATGTAACCGACAATTATGGACAATAACCCTGAACCAACAAATATATATCGACATCATTGTCTTAATATATGCATTTTCGGAGAACGGGGATTCGACTTCATATACAAGTAGATATAGTTTACCCAATAGCAGTTTTTTATTTTTACAGGATGTAGGTAAGCACGTTTGGGAGGAAAAGCTTCATTTCCAAAAGTTGCAAGCAGTCAAAACCATTCGTTTTTGAGACAAGCTGTGTTGTATGCATTAGGTATGATGTCACATTTTCAAAGATGCATTATGATGCATTAGGCCTACAAACAAAACAAAAAATTTAACAAAAATGACCGTTACCCAAAATGCCATAATGTCACAGCCCTACCTGGGGCGGCAGGTAGCTTAGTGGTTAAGAGCGTTGTGCCAGTAACCGAAAGGTCGCTGGTTCTAATCCCCGAGTCGACTAGGTGGAAAATCTGTCGATGTGCCCTTGAGCAAGGCACTTAACCCGAATTGCTCCTGTAAGTCGCTCTGGATAAGAGCGTCTGCTAAATGACTAAAATGTAAAAATGTACCTAAGACTTTAGAAAACGTAATTTTGGATATAGGCCTATGCTTCGAGACATCGTTTTGTTGTCCCTTCCTTTTCTTAGTCCTTGTTTATAGCCCTTGTTAGAGCCAGGGTCACTCGGGCAGAATAGGAGACGTGCTGGTTTCTTATTGAATGGTTTGGCTATCGCCATTGAGCATATTGTATCGTCATGTTTAGCATGTGGATGGATTGGGGAGGGTTCCGAGGCGAGAGCCTTGCTCAGTTTCCGGAGCGCGACAGACAAAGCTACAATCAGTGATAGATATATGGTCCTTCTCTCTAAACAGCCTGATTCACAGCCTGGCCACCAAGCCCCCTTAAATTAGGGCTACTTTATTGTTGTTGTGTTATTATTCGTTGGGGTAGTTTGGGACATTGGGAAAGAAGGGCACACAAAGAGTGTTCAGTCGGTGACCCTTTAGGCTACAATAAGCAAATTAATGTCCAAAGATTTAATTAGTTATTATGTGCCATTACTATTATTATTATTATTATTATTATTATTACCATTACTGTATTATCATTCTATTCTGTCTCATGGTGGGGGGTTGTCCTGTATTTCAACTCACTGAGGGATGATTACTGTTCCACAGACTGACTGATTGGCGAGATCCTTGCTGTGAACTTCCTCAAATAAATAACCGTGCGCACTTCACTACAGTAATATAAACTTGACCCGCAGAGCGCTAGTGATGCCTCCCTAGGGACCAAGACTGAAGGCTCTTGAAAGCATTCTCGTGCCTATAGAACATGGAGGAGTGGGAAGCATATTGCTCTATTTACAACAAACCTAAATCAAGTGTTTGTTGTATGTATTTTTCACTTTTATTACAACAAGATAACTTTCCTATAAACAAAATAATAAAGAATGAGTCAATATTGTAGATGACTTCAGACATTCTTATTCAATAAGACTTTGGTCTACATAGGAATCTAGAACAGTAGTCCTACACTATCCAAAAACAGGATTATATTGAGTTGTAACTTTATAACGACATAAGAGTTCAATCGAACCGTTGGCTTACAAATAGGCTACACACGTATGTTCAGGTAGGAATGGTAGGTATTTGAAGCTGAAGTTAATATGGCCAAAAATAAATAAAGTGCTAAATAAAAATAGACCATTCTGTGATAGAGGACCAACATAGATTGAAACACGTCGCCTGAGCTATTCAAACTATGTTCATTTGTTTCTGTTAAATCACTTAGGTCTGAACTCTAGACGCAGTTGTATAAATACAGAACAGGCTGCACACACAGACACACATTCCTCCCTGGCCTACTGTAGGCTAAAGCCCTGAAGATTCCACTTTCTTTCACTAGGTGTTCTGACACATTTTACATGGAATTAGGTTAGCGGTATAGGCTCTAGGACGTTCACCTAACCCCACCCACTCCTTTCTTTCTCACCCCTCCCTGCCCGTGCCTGCTCCAAGTGTCAGGGAAAGTATAAAGTGGGAAGGGACCCGCACGGACGGGACATACGCTTCTGGGCTGGGTGCAGTCATCTCCTCAGAAAACCTCCAACATCTTTGGTCACTTTCTCTGCTTTTCTCTTTCGCATAACTTGGGAGCCTTTATTTCTGGAATAGGAATAACTTCAAGACCATCAACGAATAGGCTATCTGGTGACTTGAATGCTAACCTATTCATGCTCATTTAGGGAAGGTTTATTACTGGAGTGACAACTTACCTACACGTGAAAGCTTCTAAAAACGAGGTTTTCAAGAACAAAAAGGGAAAAGAGAAACCGGAGCGAGTTTTGGATGCTGCCCCTCTCCGGGATGCAGACTCGCGGCGCGCTGAGTTTCTTGTTGTGCGTGATGAGCTGCGCGTGGCTGCACTCAGGACTGGCCTCACGCCTGAAGTCGCCCATTCTGCCCATCCAGTCCGAGAGGGAGCCTTTACCATCCAAGGGCATGTCAGGTGAGCCAATATGCCTCTTCTACTTCAGTCAAAGTCACTTATTTTCAGGGTGAATATCTGAATTCAATTAATGACCTATAATGACCCTTGCTGCGTTTTGAATTCTGGCAGGGGCATCTCAGCTCTATAGGCTAGCCTAGTGCTCGTTTGCTAATCTGCCGAATTTAAGTTTGAATGTATAGTCTGATATGTCTATAGCTTTTTAAGACCGTCATTAGATGACTGCTTAGGCTACTACAGGCACACCCTATTCCTAGCCTATCGTTTTGTCTATCAAAGTGTCTGACTGCACAGCATCAGACCTCTTCTCCTTATAATCGACCCAATTTTGTTTTTTTGCTTTCGTGCATCTTCCTCAAACTGCCCACTGTTATGGTTACATCATGAACAAACTTGCAGAAAACGTATTAGTCATAACCAGTGAGAATGCCATCTGGTCCACGTGCAGGGCTTTAAACTGCTTGTTTTTAAAAGGGTAGGCCTACTGATCTCATGAGAGTGAGAAGTCAAGGCGTTAGAGCAGTGTATTAACAACTGCCACTAATAACGTTTATCCAATCCTGGAAACTGTAATCAATCGACTTTCCATTACTGCAGATCTTTAGTGGACTTCTCTGGCTGTGCCAAGCAGTGATTTATATTGCAGTGAGTTTTGCGGGCAAGCTTGGTGCTCCGTCTAACTCTAACGCGACTGGACTGTTTAAAGTGTAGTCACTTTATGAAAGAATAATGAGAACCAGGTTGTTAGCAGCTACGGCAACCGCACAATATCAAATCAACAGTAGTGAACTTGGCACCGGGGAGCCTCACCTCCAGGCTGCGGTAGTGGGCCTGAGGTGCTAAGGTGACTGCGGTGTGCAGCGACTCTTGAAACGAGGGAGGAATGCACCCATATGGAGCTAGGCAGGGGAGGGTTGTGGCACAAACACTTGTTGCTGGGGCAATTTTTATGCAGTATTTTTTATAATGCAATAATTGTATTAATACCACTTTTCCAATCAATTTGAAAAACTCGAAACCAAACACATCAATTCGTTTCCATTACATATCCCCTGGTAGGCTACCAAAAGCGCATTCCTTTTATTTATCTTTCCAAATGGCTTCATGTTTGTTGTGTGAATGGTATTTTTTATATTAATTTGAGGGCCCCCTGCACCGTTTAAATGAAACAGGATGCGCTGGTGAGCTCTGGAACACATGAGGCATACAGTCAATCCACCCAACATGTCCCAGCCGCAGAATGGATTATCTGTCAAACATCCACAGTCTGGCTGGACAGAACAATATTTTTGTTGTTCTGTCTGACGCCAATGTGGGAATATGCAGTCTTTCACTTCGCAGTGAACTGTCCAGTACACATCCCATTGTCAAGTGCATAGGCCTGGCTATCCCATTACTCACCAGTTTTACATTTAGATGTGGACTGTACCACCTGCTAGTGTATTGTTGTCTAAATGTGTTCTTCTGGTCTGATTGCAGGATGTTCATTCGGAGGAAGATTCTATTCGCTGGAGGACACTTGGCACCCTGACCTCGGGGAGCCGTTTGGGGTCATGCACTGTGTCCAATGTTACTGCGAGACAGTAAGTAACACCCTTCACAACAACAAGCCTAGTAGAGTACATGTCAATATTGGATAGTGGACCCATTATGTAGGCCTAGGCAGTGGTGTAAAGTACTTACAAAAAAATACTTTAAAGTATCTGTACTTTACTATTTATATTTTTGACTACTTTTACTTTTACTTCACTACATTCCTTAAAAAATATTGTACTTTTTACTCCATACATTTTCCTTGACACCCAAAAGTACTCGTGACATTTTGAATGCTTAGCTGGACAGGAAAAAGGTCCAAATCATGCACTTATCAACAGGTCATCCCTACTGCCTTTGATCTGGTGGACTCATTAAACACACATGCTTCATTTGTAAATTATGTCTAAATGTTGCAGTGTGTCCCTGGCTATCTGTAAATTTAAAAAACAAGAATTAGTTTTTAAATTGTTTTAATTATTTTGAAATGATTCATGCTCATTTAGGGAAGGTTTATTACTGGAGTGACAACTTACCTACGATTTTGAAATGATTTATACTTTTACTTTTACTTTTTATACTTAAGTATATTTTAAACCAAATACTTTTGGACTTTTACTTAAGTATAATTTTACTGGGTGACTTTCACTTTTTCTGGAGTCATTTTCTATTAAGGTATCTTTACTTTTACTCAAGTATGACAATTGGGTACTTTTTCCACCACTGGGCCTAGGCCTATCAATGGACAGAAATTGGATGTAAAAATAATGAACTAATTAATTATTAATTAGTCAATTACCAAAATAATCTCCTGGTCTTAGTGCCCACAAAATGACCCCATTTAACAAATATAATCAGGCCTGTGTGATACAGTGTTGAGGTCAGTGTGGATGAAGAGTTGTTGTTTTCTATCTATTCTTTTCAGCAAAGGGGTCGTAAGGGTAAGGTGTTGGGAAAGGTGAGCTGTAAGAACGTCAAGCAGGACTGTCCTGAGCCTAGCTGTGATGACCCAGTGCTGCTACCTGGACAATGCTGCAAGACCTGCCCCAAAGGTAACCCCTACAAGCCTACTAACTGTCTCTATCACTATATAGACTTGCCCCAAAGGTAAACTCTACTAGCCTACTAACAACCTATTCTGCCCCATCATGTCTCCTGTTACCTCTCTCTCTCTCTCTCTCTCTCTCTCTCTCTCTCTCTCTCTCTCTCTCTCTCTCTCTCTCTCTCTCTCTCTCTCTCTCTCTCTCTCTCTCTCTCTCTCTCTCTCTCTCTCTCTCTCTCTCTCTCTCTCTCTCTCTCTCTCTCTCTCCATCACTACATACACTATATATAGAAAAGTATGTGGACACCCCTTCTAGGTCAGTTAGTTTCATTATGTTGTTCTCTAGAGAGGCTGATTGGTAATCAGTAGCAGTTCTGGGCTAGGTTGTCTCTCCTACTTGACTGTGTCAAATACGCTCATTCTCTAACCATCGGGAACCAAAGGCAATTCAGACCGATTTAGCCTAGTTCCCACTGTTACTCACCACCTTTTATATAGCATACACACTCCCTCCCCCTCTCTCTTTTTCTCTCTCTCTCCTTCCCTCTTTCTCACTCCCTCATTCACTCAGGCTCACAATCAAACTCACACACACACGCGTGCACACACACCACACACACACACACCTGCGCAAACGTTCACTCACACACATGTTGGGTCTTATTTTCTCCATAGTTATTCAGCAGTGTGTTTTGGTAATGGAAAGTCAAGGTAAAGCCCTGGGCTTCTCTGAGGCACGGCCCCCCAGCACTGAGACAACTTTGAGTGTGTTTGTGTTCATGTGGGAAAATGTTGAGAGTGTGTGTGTCATAGTGGTGATTTTGCGAAAAGCTTGGGAGTGTGTTGTGGTTGTGTCTTTAGGAAAAGTATGAGTGTGTTTGTCTAAATGTTAAAAAGCTTTGAGTGTGTTTGTCTAAGTGGTGGAAAACGGTGTGTGCGTGCGTGTCTATCTGCACGTTTGTGTGTGTATATTCACTGGTGCACCTGAGGATACAGTATAGTGGAATGCAGGGAGGTGAGACTGACACTACACAGAAGCCCTAGAGGGTGCCCTATGGAGGGAGAGAGAGAGAGGACTGGAGGAATAAGGCCATGAAAGAGAGAGAAAGGAGGATAATAAAAGAGGTAGAGGAAAGAGCCAGAGAGAGAGAGAGAAAGAGAGGATATGAGGCGGACACAGAGAAGTAAAGCAGACAGTCTAGGAGTAAAGTGGATGGCCTTGAAGAAATAAGTCTGGACTCTTTGATGATGATGTGTCTGTCTCGTAGTGTGTATGTGTTTTCTCAGTGTGCTTTTCAGTGTGTCTGTACTTCAGTGTGTGTGAGTCGTCTGTCAGATTGTGTGTTTGTGTGTGAGGCACTGAAATGTGCTCATGACATCAGGACACACAGTGGTGTGGAAGAGCAGGTCATTGTTGGGATTGCACGCGAGTGTCACTGCCCATCCCCCTCCGCTCCTCGGACAAAGAAACAAACCTTGGTACCGTGGCACCCAGACGAGCCAGGAGTGCTCCAATGAGGGATTGGAGGAGGCACCTGGAGAGAGAGATACAGTGGAAGGGAGAGACAGCTAGACAGAGAGGGTGGATAGAGTGAAATAAGAGAGGGAGAGAGACAGAGATAATTAGGAAGGACTGAAAGAACTCTTGTCTGAAATGTTGGAATAGCATTTTAGAATTATTCCTCTCCTCTCTTTCAACCTTTCACTCTGTAACTCTCACTCTTTCTAGCTGTTTCACTCATTCAATATTTGTTGTGATTCTCCTTACTTCATGTTAAAGTAATGCCAACCTGTAGGTATTGTGTAAATATCCCCTGGGTGTTGTGTTGTGCTTGTCCAGGTGAGGTGGAGGCAGTGTTTGATGGCTTCGAGTACTTCCAGGAGAAGGAGAAAGAGGATGATCTGCACAAGTCCTACAATGACCGCTCATACCTCAGCTCTGAGGACATTTCCCCCGGGGAGAGCCGCACTGGTGAGCATGCACACTCAGCCACACGAACCCACGCATACAAACACACACAAATGGACATACATCATTGACATTTAGCAGACGCTCTTATCCAGAGCGACTTACAGGAGCAATCAGGGTTAAGTGCCTTGCTCAACGGCACATTGGCAGATTTGGTCACCTAGTCTGCTCAGGGATTCTAACCAGCGACCTTTCGGTTACTGGCCCAATGCTCTTAACCGCTAGGCTACCTGCCATGGAAACACACACACATATTATACATGTAGTACATGTATTTACAGTACATGGATATACAGTACATGGATATGCAGTACATGGATATACAGTACATCGATATACAGTACATGGATGTACATTATTCATATAAGGACACTTACTCTCACTGCCTCCATAACAAGAAAATCATTCCTCCATTCAGTCATTCTGATTTACATCTTTACTTTACTGTGTGTGTGTGTGTCCAGACTTTGTAGCAGTGTTGACGGGAGTGACAGACTCCTGGTTACCCAGCTCCAGTGGTGTGGCCCGGGCACGCTTCTCTCTCACTAGAACCAGCCTGACCTTCTCCATCACCTACCAGAGGTAACACACACACTGCCAGAAAAACAAACGATAAGTGTGCAATAATCATTAGTAATAACTAGTCTCAAAAATTCTATCTTTCCGTCTCTCCCTTACTCCTGTTCTCACTCTCCCTCCCTCTCTCCTCTCCTAGGATCGGGCGACCAAGCAGGGTTGTCTTCCTTGATTCAGATGGAAAAACTGCGTTTGAGTACAAGAACCCTAAGGGAGACTCAGACATGGTAAGAGACTGGAACGCTTTCTGTTCCTAGGTAGACATTTCCACTATTTATGTTTTTGTTGTGTGTCTATCTGTGTGTGTGTGTGTGAATGTGAGAAAGACAGGGAGAGAAAGAGAAAGTGTTTGTCTGTGAATGTGTGTGAGTGTTTGTGTACACTAGAGAGAAAGATTGAGTACCTCCACAATAAACGCTCTCTCTCCGTGACTGTCCGGTCAAACTCTCACTGGCCCCGACATAATTCACCCTGCAATAATAAACACACACGCACACACACACACCCACTCACAGCGTTGTCACAGCATTGTCTTATCGTTCTCAGAACATTGCTTGGGTAATCAAGTCTTGATTACTGTAAATAACGCATGGGGCCTTTCTCACAAACATACTTTCACAGAGAAAAAACCACACTCATGATTGCACTCTCTTACACACTCACACACACATGCATGGCCAACTTACAAACATTTAGCTCAGTGCAATAACCAGTTGATTTTATTGGGTCAAATGAAATGGTGCAACTGTTGGACTGAGAGGGACAAGGAACTGCCACAGTCACCTAACTTTACACAGAGTAAACACAGGAACTGTCACCTAAATTTACACAAAGTAAACACAGGAACTGTCACAGTCACCTAACTTTACACAGAGTAAACACAGGAACTGGCGCAGTCACCAAACTTTACACAGAGGAAACACAGAAACTGCCACAGTCACCTAACCTTACACAGAGTAAACACAGGAACTGCCACAGTCACCTAACTTTATATAGAGTAAACACAGGAACTGCCACAGTCACCTAACTTTACACAGAGGAAACACAGGAACTGTCACAGTCACCTATCTTCACACAAAGTAATCAAATGAACTGTAACAGTCACCTAACTTTACACAGAGTAAACACAGGAACTGCCACAGTCACCTAACTTAACACAGAGTAAACACAGGAACGGTCGCACTCACCGGAACTTAACACAGAGTAAACACAGGAACTGCCACAGTCACCTAACTTTACACATAGTAAACACAGGAACTGGCGCAGTCACCGAACTTAACACAGAGTAAACACAGGAACTGCCACAGTCACCTAACTTCACACAGAGTAAACACAGGAACTGCCACAGTCACCTAACTTTACACAGAGTAAACACAGGAACTGCCACAGTCACCTAACTTTACACAGAGTAAACACAGAAACTGCCACAGTCACCTAACTTTACACATAGTAAACACAGGAACTGCCACAGTCACCTAACTTTACACAGAGGAAAAACAGGAACTGCCACAGTCACCTAACTTTTACAGAGTAAACACAGGAACTGCCACAATCACCTAACTTTACACAGATGAAACACAGAAACTGCCACAGTCACCTAACTTTACACATAGTAAACACAGGAACTGCCACAGTCACCTAACTTTACACAGAGGAAACACAGGAACTGGAGCAGTCACCAAACTTAATACAGAGTAAACACAGGAACTGCCACAGTCACCTAACTTTACACAGAGGAAACACAGGAACTGTCACAGTCACCTAACTTTATAAAGAGTTAACACAGGAACTGCCACAGTCACCTAACTTTACACAGAGGAAACACAGAAACTGCCACAGTCACCTAACTTTACACAGAGGAAACACAGGAACTGCCACAGTCACCTAACTTTAGACATAGTAAGCACAGGAATTGCCACAGTCACATAACTTTACACAGAGGAAACACAGGATCTGTCACTTTAATTACACTAAGTAATCACAGGAACTGTCACAGTCACCTAACTTTACACATAGTAAACATAGGAACTGCCACAGTCACCTAACTTTACACATAGTAAACACAGGAACTGTCACAGTCACCTAACTTTACACGTAGTAAACACAGGAACTGGTGCAGTCACCGAACTTAGTACAGAGTAAACACAGGAACTGCCACAGTCACCTAACTTTACACAGAGTAAACACAGAAACTGCCACAGTAACCAAACCTAATACAGAGTAACCACAGTCACTGCCACAGTCACCTAACTTTACACAGAGGAAACACAGGAACTGCCACAGTCACCTAACCTTACAGAGAGTAAACACAGGAACTGCCACAGTCACCTAACTTAACACAGAGTAAACACAGGAACGGTCGCACTCACCGAACTTAACACAGAGTAAACACAGGAACTGCCACAGTCACCTAACTTTACACATAGTAAACACAGGAACTGGCGCAGTCACCGAACTTAACACAGAGTAAACACAGGAACTGCCACAGTCACCTAACTTTACACAGAGTAAACACAGGAACTGCCACAGTCACCTAACTTTACACAGAGTAAACACAGAAACTGCCACAGTCACCTAACTTTACACATAGTAAACACAGGAACTGCCACAGTCACCTAACTTCACACAGAGGAAAAACAGGAACTGCCACAGTCACCTAACTTTTACAGAGTAAACACAGGAACTGCCACAATCACCTAACTTTACACAGATGAAACACAGAAACTGCCACAGTCACCTAACTTTACACATAGTAAACACAGGAACTGCCACAGTCACCTAACTTTACACAGAGGAAACACAGGAACTGGAGCAGTCACCAAAATTAATACAGAGTAAACACAGGAACTGCCACAGTCACCTAACTTTACACAGAATAAACACAGAAACTGCCACAGTCACCTAACCTTACATAGAGTAAACACAGGAACTGCCACAGTCACCTAACTTTACACAGAGGAAACACAGAAACTGCCACAGTCACCTAACTTTACACAGAGGAAACACAGGAACTGCCACAGTCACCTAACTTTAGACATAGTAAGCACAGGAATTGCCACAGTCACATAACTTTACACAGAGGAAACACAGGATCTGTCACTGTCACCTAACTTTACACTAAGTAATCACAGGAACTGTAACAGTCACCTAACTTTACACATAGTAAACATAGGAACTGCCACAGTCACCTAACTTTACACATAGTAAACACAGGAACTGTCACAGTCACCTAACTTTACACGTAGTAAACACAGGAACTGGTGCAGTCACCGAACTTAGTACAGAGTAAACACAGGAACTGCCACAGTCACCTAACTTTACACAGAGTAAACACAGAAACTGCCACAGTAACCAAACCTAATACAGAGTAACCACAGTCACTGCCACAGTCACCTAACTTTACACAGAGGAAACACAGGAACTGCCACAGTCACCTAACCTTACAGAGAGTAAACACAGGAACTGCCACAGTCCCCTAACCTTACACAGAGGAAACACAGGAACTGTCACAGTCACCTATCTTAACACAGAGTAAACACAGGAACTGCCACAGTCACCTAACTTTACACAGAGTAAACACAGGAACTGTCGCAGTCACTGAACTTACACAGAGTAAACACAGGAACTGCCACAGTCACCTAATTTTACACATAGTAAACACAGGAACTGGCGCAGTCACCAAACTTAACACAGAGTAAACACAGGAACTGCCACAGTCACCTAACTTAACACAGAGTAAACACAGGAACTGCCACATTCACCTAACCTTACACAGAGTAAACACAGGAACTGTCACAGTCACTGAACTTACACAGAGTAAACACAGAAACTGCCACAGTAACCAAACTTAATACAGAGTAACCACAGTCACTGCCACAGTCACCTAACTTTACACAGAGGAAACACAGGAACTGCCACAGTCACCTAACCTTACAGAGAGTAAACACAGGAACTGCCACAGTCCCCTAACCTTACACAGAGGAAACACAGGAAATGTCACAGTCACCTAACTTTACACAGAATAAACACAGAAACTGCCACAGTCACCTAACCTTACATAGAGTAAACACAGGATCTGCCACAGTCACCTAACTTTACACAGAGGAAACACAGAAACTGCCACAGTCACCTAACTTTACACAGAGGAAACACAGGAACTGCCACAGTCACCTAACTTTAGACATAGCAAGCACAGGAATTGCCACAGTCACATAACTTTACACAGAGGAAACACAGGATCTGTCACTGTCACCTAACTTTACACTAAGTAATCACAGGAACTGTCACAGTCACCTAACTTTACACATAGTAAACATAGGAACTGCCACAGTCACCTAACTTTACACATAGTAAACACAGGAACTGTCACAGTCACCTAACTTTACACGTAGTAAACACAGGAACTGGTGCAGTCACCGAACTTAGTACAGAGTAAACACAGGAACTGCCACAGTCACCTAACTTTACACAGAGTAAACACAGAAACTGCCACAGTAACCAAACCTAATACAGAGTAACCACAGTCACTGCCACAGTCACCTAACTTTACACAGAGGAAACACAGGAACTGCCACAGTCACCTAACCTTACAGAGAGTAAACACAGGAACTGCCACAGTCCCCTAACCTTACACAGAGGAAACACAGGAACTGTCACAGTCACCTATCTTAACACAGAGTAAACACAGGAACTGCCACAGTCACCTAACTTTACACAGAGTAAACACAGGAACTGTCGCAGTCACTGAACTTACACAGAGTAAACACAGGAATGGCCACAGTCACCTAATTTTACACATAGTAAACACAGGAACTGGCGCAGTCACCAAACTTAACACAGAGTAAACACAGGAACTGCCACAGTCACCTAACTTAACACAGAGTAAACACAGGAACTGCCACATTCACCTAACCTTACACAGAGTAAACACAGGAACTGTCACAGTCACTGAACTTACACAGAGTAAACACAGAAACTGCCACAGTAACCAAACTTAATACAGAGTAACCACAGTCACTGCCACAGTCACCTAACTTTACACAGAGGAAACACAGGAACTGCCACAGTCACCTAACCTTACAGAGAGTAAACACAGGAACTGCCACAGTCCCCTAACCTTACACAGAGGAAACACAGGAAATGTCACAGTCACCTAACTTAACACAGAGTAAACACAGGAACTGCCACAGTCACCTAACTTTACACAGAGTAAACACAGGAACTGTCGCGGTCACTGAACTTACACAGAGTAAACACAGGAACTGGCACAGTCACCTAACTTTACACATAGTAAACACAGGAACTGGCGCAGTCACCAAACTTAACACAGAGTAAACACAGGAACTGCCACAGTCACCTAACTTAACACAGAGTAAACACAGGAACTGCCACATTCACCTAACCTTACACAGAGTAAACACAGGAACTGGCGCAGTCACCGAACTTAATACAGAGTAAACACAGGAACTGCCACAGTCACCTAACTTTACACAGACTAAACACAGAAACTGCCACAGTAACCTAACTTTACACAGAGTAAACACAGAAACTACCAAAGTCACCTAACTTTACACAGAGGAAACACAGGAACTGCCACAGTCACCTAACTTTACACAGACTAAACACAGAAACTGCCACAGTAACCTAACTTTACACAGAGTAAACACAGAAACTACCAAAGTCACCTAACTTTACACAGAGGAAACACAGGAACTGCCACAGTCACCTAACTTTTTACAGAGTAAACACAGGAACTGTCACAGTCACCTAACTTTACACATAGTAACCACAGGAATTGGCGCAGTCACCAAACTTAACACAGAGTAAACACAGGAACTGCCACGGTCACCTAACTTTTCACAGAGTAAACACAGGAACTGGCGCAGTCACCGAACTTAATACAGAGTAAACACAGGAACTGCCACAGTCACCTAACTTTACACAGAGGAAACACAGGAACTGGCGCAGTCACCTAACCTTACACAGAGTAAACACAGGAACTGCCACAGTCACCTAACTTTACACAGAGTAAACACAGGAACTGTCGCACTCACCGAACTTAACATAGAGTAAACACAGGAACTGCCACAGTCACCTAACTTAACACAGAGTAAACACAGGAACTGCCACAGTCACCTAAGAGGGGAGCAGTGTTTGTGTGTGTATGTGTGTG
The DNA here is from genome assembly GCF_020615455.1 of Coregonus clupeaformis. Taxonomy (NCBI): domain Eukaryota; kingdom Metazoa; phylum Chordata; class Actinopteri; order Salmoniformes; family Salmonidae; genus Coregonus; species Coregonus clupeaformis. Next base: position 31,557,909 of record NC_059196.1, read on the forward strand.
TGTGACATAGGCCTACATCACCTGTGCACCATTTCCCGCCTAAAGCGAAATTACACACGTGACATCATCACTTAAGTCAGGACCCCTAAATATATGCCTAGAAAAAATTGACCCATTATTTTCTTGACAAATGTCCCTATCAAGTGTCGAGTTCTAGAGGACCTTAGTGAAACCGCCATGGGGGGAGGGGGAGGGGTTGCTGGCACGGATCATCTCGGGGAAGGGGGGGGTTTAGTGCGTGACATCACCCGTGTGAAGGAGACGGAGCACATTTATAATTAAAAGAGGAGATTATCCTGGACTGTGAGTTATGAGGTGTGTGTCCGTCGACACATTTCTTCCCCCTCTAAGGCAAATATTTTTTTCAGAGGGTTCGTTGTTTGTGGCCTGGGGCTGAGATAGAGTCCAGAGTCTCAATGGGCTGATATTTTCCACAGATGGAACTGTGTGTGTTTGTGTGTGTTGCAGAGAAATAAAACAGCATATGCAGACTGTTTTGAGTCAGTTTGTAAACTGTAACTATGGCAGAGCACCACACACACTCAAACCCCAGCCTTGGCTAAGAATATGTGACTGCAACTGTGGTCACCTGTGTGTGTGTGTGTGTGTTTCAGATCTGCGGGGTGTGGAAGAATCTTCCCCAATCCCACGTGCGACAGCTACAGGCAGAACAACTTCGGGTTACTATGACAACAGCCACCGGTAGACGGGAGGAGATCAAAGGAAAGATCATCAAACACAGAGCACTGTTCGCAGGTGAGTGAGTGTGTGTGTTTGTGTGTGTGTGCATGTATTTGTGGGTGCATGAAAGTATGTTTGTGTATCTGTTTAAATGTGGGTAGAAGTAGTCTCAATATTTCCATGAGTTAGGATTAATGTACATATGTGTACAGGTAACTGCCAAAATAAAGAACCCACTTGAGTAAATGAGGGGTACAATGTACAATACATTTGTGTACATTTCAATGAGGACAAACCTTCAGTAACCGAATGCAGTCAGAAGAAGGTGGTGTGTGTATATATCATGTGTGTTTATAATGTGAGTGTGATATCTGTGTGACCCCGCAGAGACGTTCAGCTCCACTCTGACCTCAGAAGAGGAGCATTCTGGGATGGGAGGCATCGCCATGCTGACTCTGAGTGACACAGAGAACAACCTTCACTTCGTCCTCATACTGCAGGGACTGATGCAACATAGAGAGAGAGGTGAGAGAGGGAGAGAGAGAGGGATGGGGGAAGAATGATACAACAGAGAGAGAGGTGAGAGAGGGAGCGAGAGAGATAGAGGTGAGAGAGAGGAAGGGAGGACTGATACAACATAGAGCGAGAGGTGAGAGAGGGAGGGAGGACTGATACAACATAGAGAGAGGTGAGAGAGGAAGGGAGGACTGATACAACATAGAGAGAGATGTGAGGGAGAGAGAGAGAGAGGGATGGAGGACTGATACAACATAGAGAGAGAGATGAGGGAGGGAGGGAGGGAGGGAGGGAGGGAGGGAGGGAGGGAGGGAGGGAGGGAGGGAGGGAGAAGTGATACAAAATAGAGAGAGAGGTGAGAGAGGGATGGAGGACTGATACAACATAGAGAGAGAGGTGAGAGAGGGAGGGAGGAGAGAGGGATGGAGGACTGATACATAGAGAGAGGTGGGGGGGGTGGAGGGAGGACTGATACAACATAGAGAGAGCGGTGAGAGAGAGAGGGAGGACTGATACAACATAGAGAGAGGTGAGAGAGGGAGGGAGGACTGATACAACATAGAGAGAGAGGTGAGAGAGGGAGAGAGAGAAGGATGGAGGAATGATACAACATAGAGAGAGAGGTGAGAGAGGGAGGGAGGGAGAGAGGGATGGAGGACTGATACAACATAGAGAGAGAGGTGAGAGGGGGATGGAGGACTGATACGACATAGAGAGAGAGGTGAGAGAGGGATGGAGGACTGATACAATATAGAAAGAGAGGTGAGAGAGGGAGAGATAGAGGGATGGAGAACTGATACAATATAGAGAGAGAGGTGAGAGAGGGAGGGAGAGAGGGATGAGGACTGATACAACATAGAGAGAGAGGTGAGAGAGGGAGGGATGGAAGGAGGGAGGACTGATACAATACAGAGAGGTGAGTGGGGAGTGGAGGGAGGGAGGTCTGATACAACACAGAGAGAGAGAGAGAGGTGAGAGAGGGACGGAGGAGATACAACATAGCTTAACATTTCAGCTTAATGGAGCTTCTGCTGTATTGCCTCTATCCTGTTCCTTCACTGGAGACTAGGAGGACTAGGAGGACTAGGGAACAACTTATGGGCTAAGATACTAGAGGTTGTTTTGGGACTGGGGACTAGGGAGTAATTTAGGGGCTAAGAGACTAGAGGTTGTTTTGGGGCTGGGGACTAGGGAACAACTTATGGGCTAAGATACTAGAGGTTGTTTTGGTACTGGGGACTAGGGAGTAATTTAGGGGCTAAGATACTAGAGGTTGTTTTGGGGCTGGGGACTAGGGAGTAATTTAGGGGCTAAGATACTAGAGGTTGTTTTGGGGCTGGGGACTAGGGAGTAATTTAGGGGCTAAGAGACTAGAGGTTGTTTTGGGACTGGGGACTAGGGAGGAACTTAGGGGCTAAGAGACTATAGGTTGTTTTGGGACTGGGGACTAGGGAGGAACTTAGGGGCTAAGAGACTAGAGGTTGTTTTGGGACTAAAAGATTGTTTTGGGACTAGGAGGTCTAGGGAGTAATTTAGGGTAGTAACTCAGGGGCTAAGACAAGAGACTAGAGGTTGTTTTGGGACTGGGTACCAGGGAGTAATTGATGGGCTAAGAGAAGAGACTAGAGGTTGTTTTGGGACTGGGGACTAGGGAGTGCTGTGAGGCAGTGTGATGTGGTTATAAGTTTGTTCTGTGTGCTCTCTCTCGGCCCTGTAGACTCCCCCCTGGTGCCCATCCTGGTACGACTGCATTACCGCCAACATGTCCTGAGAGAGATCCGTGCCAACGTCACCGCCTATGTATGTTATATAAACTACACGCACGCACACACACACACACTCTCTTTCTCTTTCTCTCTTGGGCACAGATCTAGGATCAGCTTGTCCTCACCAAACCAGATCCTAACCTCAACCATTAAGGGGAAAACAAACATCAGGGACAAGCCAAGAGGCGGGAGGAAAGGGGGGAAACAGATGACATTGTGACACACTCTCCCACTGAGACGGATGTGGTTCCTTCTCAACATCCTACTGCTGTTGTCAGTACTGAACATCACTGTTAAACATCCATAGAGACACGTGATGGACAGAGAACGAGAGAGAGTGGAGGGGGTTTGTAAGAGACTTGTAGTGAGGAAGAGATGGAGGGATGAGAGACAGAAAGGAGGAAGTCAGGGAGAGAGGATGGGAAGACACACACATGTCAGTGGTTAGTTGTCTGTGGGATCAGAAAGAGGGAGGGATAGAGGGAGGAGGAGGGATGAAAGGGGAGTCTGTTTTTAATCTGGTGGGAATTATGTGAATCTGAGAGTTGATGTGCCCCTCTTTCTGTTTTACACATACACACACCAAATATTTATTTATACGTTCTCCTGCCTTTCCTGCTCTTAATATATGACTGTCCTTTTAACTTTCCTTTCATCTCCAATCATGCTTTTTACTCTCCACATTTCTCAATTACTCCTTCCTCTATCCTTTCTTTCCTTCCCTCTCCCTTCATCCCTTCATACCTCCCTCTCTCCCTTTCTCCCTCTCTCTCTCGGCTCAACCCTGTCCATGGATTTATAGTACACGGATATTTGTATTGAAATGGGGCATGAGGTCATAAAAGTAACGTTTATTCACCACGGTCAAACATCTGTCATATTAATACAATCTCTGTCTATCTCAAGTTCTGGCGGTTGAAAGGATATGAAAGTGGATGCAATGTGTGAGATATTAGCCCCAATGTGAGCCATATTGTTGGTGTTTGTTGAGTTTATGTAAGCCTATGTGTGTGTGTATGTGTGTGTGGTGGGTGGGGGGGGTGTTGAGAGAGACAGAGAGAGTGTGTTGTAGTGACATAATGAGTGTGTTTCAGTGTCGATGTATGTTTGTGAGTTTATCTATTATCACCCTTCTGTGTTTGTTTGTGATAAGTCTAGTGAGAGATTTGGGTTTGGTTGTTCTGACGTTGTATCACTATTTCCCCAACGCTCTCCCTTTAGGATGCAGACTTTGCTGAGGTGCTGACAGACCTGAACAGTCGGGAGCTCTTCTGGTTGTCAAGGGGCCAGCTGGTGATCGCCGTGGAAACTGAGGGCCAGGACCCCCGCCACATCTCCGGCTTCATCACCGGCAGGAAGTCATGTGACAGTAAGTGCCACGCCCCTTTATGTAGAACAACCAATCAATCAATCAGCCCATAGTCAGCCACTCAGACAGGTGATGGGTTGAATCGATTTCTTTGGAAGAAACTCGAGTCGCTCAACGTCAAACAATCAACCTTCATTCCTCTTTTTATGAGTTCTATCCATCATTCTGTCATCCCATCACACCTGAACCGAGGCCTGTCAAAGACCTACTATAGGAGGAATGTGTTTTGTCTTTCAGTTCACTTGTTCCCCTTCTTTTCCTCCATGGCTGTTTTAGCGATTCTCTCTCTTCTATAAATACTCCATCCTTCCCTCCGTCTCTTCATTCTTTCATGTCTTATCACTGGAGTAAAACCATGTTTATAGCTCTGCTGTTTGACTTGGTGGTCCACCAAGACAGGGAGCGCTGGTGTGTGTCGTAGACAAAGTCTGAGACAATTCAGCGCTCACATGTTCCATTCAAGCGACTCTACCACAAACATACTTATATACTTAGATCACACTCACGCACATGTTGTCTTTTTCATACGCACGCACACACACACACACACACACACACACACACACACACACACACACACACACACACACACACACACAAACACACACACACAAACACACACACACTGGACGCTGCCAAGGTCACATTCTGCTGGACCTCACTCTCCATACTGGTGTTCCAGCTCCATGATTAACAGCTTGACGTTATGTGTGAAGAATTCTAACCCAACACACTCGTTACTCTCTCTCCTTACATCTCTCTCTCTCTCTCTCTCTCTCTCTCTCTCTCTCTCTCTCTCTCTCTCTCTCTCTCTCTCTCTGTAGCTTTCTCCCTCCTTTTATTTTCATTCTCTATTTGTCTTTCGCTGTCTGTCTTCTAAGCCCCTTCGTGTTCAACAATGGTTACCTCATCCCACGGTTTAACCTTGGGTTAGGGTGTGGGTTAGTAGGGGGGGGGTACACCACTTAAGCTACAATTCTCTCTTTTGAGATGACACACACATACCCTCACCCCAACGTTCTGTGTGGACGGGTTGTGCTGTATTCATTCCCTGTGAATGTCCCCACTGGTGGAGGTATGGCATGGTGTGTGCGTGCACGTGCGTGTGTGTGTGTGTGTGTGTGTGTGTGTGTGTGCGCGTGTGCGTGTGCGTCTTTCTACAAGGGAGACGTGAGAGAATGTGTTCTGGCCCTCTCTCAGCTCCCCCCTGTCTGGCTCTCCAGACCAACATGGTGAATTATAACACGACAGAGAGCATTGCCTCATCTCGCATGCAAGAGCTGCCTCATCATCACACTCAGATTAGTCTGTAGTAGTCTGGGTCTGAAATGTAAAGGGGACAATGTTTTGAGGTCAGAGTCAGGGAGACCCTGCTCATACTCACTCTGTCCCAATCATCCTCTCTTGTTTCACCTTCAATTTGCTTTACGGAAACATGAAAAGGTCCAAGTGTGGCACTGCGTCTTTATCTGTTATGTAATAGCAAGGAAATAATTTACTAAACTTTTTCCCTCTCTCACTTTTCTATCTTTCCCTCCTCCTCTCCCTCTCTTTCTCGCTCCAGCCATCCAGAGTGTCATGTCCAGTGGTGATGCATTGACAGCAGGGAAGACAGGCGGCGTGGGATCAGCATTCTTTAATCTCCATGACAATGGCACCCTGGACTACCAGGTATAGGTCTGAACTGAATTGAATTGATTTGAACTTTAAAGAACTGAATCAAATGGAATTGTACTGTCACTATTTACGTAACTGAACCAAACCAAACCACAGTGAACTGAACCACCAAACCAACCCATGTCCCGTGTAGCTCAGTTGGTAGAGCATGGCGCTTACAACGCCAGGGTTGTGGGTTCGTTTCCCACGGGGGACCAGAATGAAAAAATGTATGCACTCACTAACTGTAAGTCGCTCTGGATAAGAGCGTCTGCTAAAATGACTTAAATGTAAATATCCTGCTCTGTCCACAGGTCCAGCTAGTGGGGGTATCCAGTGAGGTGGTGGGTTTGACCATTGAGCTAAAGCCTCGACGGCGCAGTAAGCGGTCTGTGCTGTACGACCTAACTCCAGAGTTTGACAGGCCTAGCGGGCGGGCAGCGGGAAGCTGGAGTCGTCTAGAGGCGCGTCACATCCACATGCTGCTGCAGAACGAACTTTTCATCAACGTGGCTACCGCACACAGCCAGGAGGGGGAGCTACGCGGACAGATCAGAGCCCTGCTCTACAGCGGTCTGGAAGCACCCAGACACGGTGAGACACTGACCTCAGACCAGAACAGACACTAGGGCTGAATCCTAAATCACCCCCTTCCCCTCACCCCTCCATTTGTGTGTTCACGCGCGCCTCCACCATCTGCACAAAGCTGACGGAGTCAAAATTATGCAAGGTGTAGGTGCTAATTAGTCCCTCCGAAAGCGACTTCGACTGAGCCAGCTATGCTGACAGCTTCAGAGTTTTTGAGTTTGCGGAATTTCACACAAAAGAATGGAGAGGCGCGCATAATTATGAGCCACCTGTGTTTGTTTGTGTCTTAATTTGGGAGGTATTTCATATGTTACATGTGTAAAGCCTCGAAATCAATGTTTAACAGTTACTGAGGTTTATATCTTGTAAAACGACAGGGACATTTTTATCATTTGAATTTCATGCCCATTTTATTATCTAAATGTGGAACATGAATTGCATCATTCAAGTCATGTGTGTCCCGAAGTCGTTGGGTTTATTGATCCCCTCGCCACTCTGGAAGTCACCCTCTGAGTTTCATCAGTAACACGTGACAACGGAGGGCACTTACGATGGTAAGGGTGAAGGGCTGGTTTGGGATTCACTGTAGAGTAACTCAAATATACTTAGGTTGTGTACATGCATAGGTCAGGGGTGGCAAGCTCCAGTCCTCTAGACTAGAACCACAGTATCCACAGAGGCTCCTTTATAAAGTAAGACAACTTCAGTCCATGTTTGGGTGAAAAACACAGATCCCAATTTGACATTATTCTCTTTAACTCTAGTCTTTTGCTTTTCATATTTAACCCTCTCTACCCTCTCCTTCCCCAGAGATCCCTGTCCCTCTGGCAGGCCAGTTTGTGGCCCCTCCAGTCCTGACCAGTGCTGGGGGCCATGCCTGGGTATCTGTGGACGAGCGCTGTCACCTCCACTATGAGATCGTGGTGGCAGGCCTCAGCAAAGCTGATGACCTCACAGTCAACGCCCACCTCCATGGATTGGCCGAAATCGGAGAGCTAGATGAGAGCAGCACCAATCACAAGAGACTGCTGACAGGGTTCTACGGTTCTCAGGTAGGCAGAGGAAGACACATGAATAATCACAAACAAACACACACACACGCATACATACACACACACACATACACACTTGAACAACTTTGTCATGACAGTATGATATAGAGCAGGGGTGTCAAACGTACGGCCCGCGGGCCGGATCAGGCCCGCAAACGGGTTTAATCCGGCCCGCGAGATGATTCTGAAAAAAAAAAAATTATAATAATATATTAAGTATAAAAATGCGCTGCAATTTTTCAATAAAATAAACTGCTGTTCCAATTGCGTCCACTGGATGGCGCAATAGCAATTGTGTTAAGCAAGCAAACTGTTTATACCGGGGCAGAGCAAGTAGGTCAAGCACGTGCAGCCAATGAGCTACTTTGTTTTGCCCGCAATATTTATTACGGCTTCTACTTTTAACATTATGTGCTTTGGCACCCTCATTGCCCCAATATGTCTCTGTCAAAAAAGAGAAAAGTGGACGCAGAGTGCAGAGTGTTCCAAGAAAAATGGTCATCCTATTTAATCACGGAATTGAATGGGAAAGCTGTATGTTTGGTGTGTTCAGAGCATGTTGCAGCGCTGAAAGAATATAACCTTCGTCGCCACTATGTGAGTCTTCATGCCGACAAATATGACAACTTTCAAGGACAGCGGAGATGAGAGAAGGTGAATGAACTGTTGGCGGGTCTGAAGAAACAGCAGTCTGTGTTTACTCACAGCCGAGACATCAGTGACGCTGCAGTGAAAGCTAGCTACCTCATTGCTAATGAAATCGCAGTGGCTTCAAAACCATTTAGTGAGGGTGAATTTGTAAAAACATGCATGATGAAGGCAGCGGAGATTGTGTGCCCTGAAAAGCGGCAGGCTTTTGCAAATATCAGCCTGACAAGAAACACAGTTGCAGACAGGATTTCCGATCTTTCAGTGGATTTGGACAGCCAGTTGAAGCAAAAAGTAAAGTCATTTATTGCGTTTTCGGTTGCAATTGATGAAAGCACGGACATTACAGATGTTGCACAACTGGCCATTTTTTCATCCGCGGAGTTGATGACACATTGACCGTCACCGAGGAGTTTGTGGAGTTGGTGCCGATGACAATGACAGCAGCTGATATTTTTACCGCACTCGTCGGCGCGCTGGACAGGGTCGGAGTGGACTGGTCCCGCGCTGTCAGCCTGGCTACAGATGGTGCGCCCTCAATGATCGGGAAAAAAGCAGGCGTTGTGACAAAGTTCAGAGAGAAAGTGCAATCTGCAAATGGAGGACGTGATTTTTTGACTTTTCACTGTATTTTGCACCAGGAGGCTTTGTGTTGCAAGTCATTAAAGATGGATAACGTCATGAAGGTGGTCATCCAAACTGTTAATTTCATCCGATCCAGAAGCCTGAATCACCGTCAGTTTGACAGCCTTCTCAGAGAGAAAGACCACATCTATGGCCTGCCATACCACACTGAGGTAAGATGGTTAAGCCGAGGTGCTGTGCTGAGGCGTTTCTTTGATTTACGAGAAGAAATTGAACAGTTCATGGAAGAAAAGGGCAAACCAGTGTTAGAATTTCATTCCGCAGAATGGATGCCGGACCTTGCATTTATGGTGGATGTTACAGAGCACCTGAATAACTTGAACAAACAGCTGCAAGGGCGCAACAAAGTTGTCACGCAGTATTATGACAGCATACGTTCTTTCAAGTTGAAGCTGTCATTGTGGGAGACGCAACTTGCCAGTGGTGATGCAGCTCACTTCCCCTGTCTGAAAAATTTGTGCGCGACCCAACATGTGGCAGACATGAAGCGGTTCAAAGATAAAATAACTGGACTGTTACGGGAGTTTGAGCAACGCTTTCAGATTTATGTTTCTATGTTTTTATGTTGATGTGCTATTGTTTTTAATTGATTTTATTTTATTTGTATATTTAACCTATTCTTGACTCTGTGGTTCTTGCACTAGTTTGGGGAACATGATTTCATTATTTTTATCTACATTTCTGCCTGAGAAATGACACCCTGATATAGTTCTGTGATCTGTGAAACAGTTCTGTTAATCACTGAGGCATTGTGTGTTTGTGTGTTCTTTTTCTTTAGAATTTTCAAATAAACTTGACGTGTTTTATGATTAATAGTGATGTTGTGCTTGTACTATTTTGGACACACTGTCCTCAGGCTCCAGCTTTATGTTGTATGTTGATCGTATTAAAACAAAGAAAACAATCTGAAGTTGTTGTTTTTAAGTTATATATACCAATATTTTTCCGGTCCGGCCCACTTGGGAATAGATTTTCCTCCATGTGGCCCCTGAGCTAAAATGAGTTTGACACCCCTGATATAGAGAATGTCTACTGCAGAATCTTATTCCATTATCTCTGTCTGTCTGTCTGTCTGTCTGTCTGTCTCTCTCTCTCTCTCTCTCTCTCTCTCTCTCTCTCTCTCTCTCTCTCAGGCCCAGGGTGTGTTGAAGGACATCAGTGTAGAGTTGTTGCGTCACCTGGACAGGGGGACAGCCTTCATCCAGGTCAGCACCAAGGTCAACACCAGAGGAGAAATACGCGGACAGGTGAGTAGGACCACAGCCGTAACACAATCCCTCCACAACCATAACTCAACCACTTAACAACCGTTACTCAACCACTCTAAAACCATAACACAGTGCAAATCTCAAACTCAACCATACCTCAATCTTAATCTCAACCCACACTCTTCAGTTGGATCATGGAATATATTGAGGATTATAGAGATGGAGCGATGACAGGTGGAGGAGAGGAGGGCGGGAGGTGAGGCTCATCAGGGCCCTAGTCAGCTGAGTGTTTATGTGTGTGTGTGTTTGCTCACTTAGCCAGTGTGAGGCCACACAGACACACACTCTCACTGGCTGGTGGTTTTGTGTTTTCAGAGACGTTTTGTTGAAAAGTAAACGTTTGTGAGGACACACACCCTCACACAAACACACACAAACACATCGTTACAAGCTAACATATTTGCAGGCGGCCTGGTTGATGATTTCGTCTTAGTTGCCAGGGGTTAGAAAGGGAGAAAGAAACGTGTAAGAACACACACACACACACACACACACACACAGTAAGGTCTGACAGTTTTAATAGCAAACAGGTCTGACACATAAACAGCCATCTGCCGTGGAGCCGTAGAGCCATTGGCGGAAAGCTGGCTGAACGCTCCATTTAGGACTAATTAACAAGTAAAAGTATGCTTTACAACAAGCCACAAGGCAGGTGTGTCCAACAAATCATTGGAATCCTAACCACTGTCAAATCAAATCAAATCAAATGTTATTGGTCACATGTGCCGAATACAACAGGTGCAGACATTACAGTGAAATGCTTACCTACAGCCCTTAACCAACAGTGCATTTATTTTTAACAAAAAAAAAGTAAAAATAAAACAACAACAAAAAAAGTGTTGAGAGAAAAAAGAGCAGAAGTAAAATAAAGTGACAGTAGGGAGGCTATATATACAGGGGGGTACCGTTGCAGAGTCAATGTGCGGGGGCACCGGCTAGTTGAGGTAGTTGAGGTAATATGTACATGTGGGTAGAGTTAAAGTGACTATTCATAAATAATTAACAGAGTAGCAGCAGCGTAAAAAGGATGGGGTGGGGGGGCAGTGCAAATTGTCCGGGTAGCCATGATTAGCTGTTCAGGAGTCTTATGGCTTGGGGGTAGAAGCTGTTGAGAAGTCTTTTGGACCTAGACTTGGCACTCCGGTACTGCTTGCCGTGCGGTAGCAGAGAGAACAGTCTATGACTAGGGTGGCTGGAGTCTTTGACAATTTTGAGGGCCTTCCTCTGACACCGCCTGGTATAGAGGTCCTGGATGGCAGGAAGCTTGGCCCCAGTGATGTACTGGGCCGTACGCACTACCCTCTGTAGTGCCTTGCGGTCGGAGGCCAAGCAGTTGCCATACCAGGCGGTGATGCAACCAGTCAGGATGCTCTCGATGGTGCAGCTGTAGATTTTTTGAGGATCTGAGGACCCATGCCAAATCTTTTCAGTCTCCTGAGGGGGAATAGGCTTTGTCGTGCCCTCTTCACGACTGTCTTGGTGTGTTTGGACCATGATAGTTCGTTGGTGATGTGGACACCAAGGAACTTGAAGCTCTCAAACTGTTCCACTACAGCCCTGTCGATGAGAATGGGGGCGTGCTCAGTCCTCTTTTTTTTCCTGTAGTCCACAATCATCTCCTTTGTCTTGGTCACGTTGAGGGAGAGGTTGTTGTCCTGGCACCACACGGCCAGGTCTCTGACCTCCTCCCTATAGGCTGTCTCATCGTTGTCAGTGATCAGGCCTACCACTGTTGTGTCGTCGGCAAACTTAATGATGGTGTTGGAGTCGTGCCTGGCCATGCAGTCATGGGTGAACAGAGAGTACAGGAGGGGACTGAGCACGCACCCCTGAGGGGCCCCCGTGTTGAGGATCAGTGTGGCAGATGTGTTGTTACCTACCCTTACCACCTGGGGGCGGCCTGTCAGGAAGTCCAGGATCCAGTTGCAGAGGGAGGTGTTTAGTCCCAGGATCCTTAGCTTCGTGATGAGCTTAGAGGGCACTATGGTGTTGAATGCTGAGCTGTAGTCAATGAATAGCATTCTCACGTAGGTGTTCCTCTTGTCCAGGTGGGAAAGGGCAGTGTGGAGTGCAATAGAGATTGCATCATCTGTGGATCTGTTGGGGCGGTATGCAAATTGGAGTGGGTCTAGGGTTTCTGGGATAATGCTGTTGATGTGAGCCATGACCAGCCTTTCAAAGCACTTCATGGCTACAGACGTCAGTGCTACGGGTCGGTAGTCATTTAGGCAGGTTATCTTAGAGTCCTTGGGCACGGGGACTATGGTGGTCTGCTTGAAACATGTTGGTATTACAGACTCAGTCAGGGACATGTTGAAAATGTCAGTGAAGACACTTGCCAGTTGGTCAGCACATGCTTGGTGTACACGTCCTGGTAATCCGTCTGGCCCTGCGGCCTTGTGAATGTTGACCTGCTTAAAAGTCTTACTCACATCGGCTACGGAGAGCGTGATCACATAGTCATCCGGAACAGCTGGTGCTCTCATGCATGCTTCAGTGTTGCTTGCCTCGAAGCGAGCATAGAAGTGGTTTAGCTCGTCTGGTAGGCTTGTGTCACTGGGCAGCTCGCGGCTGTGCTTCCCTTTGTAGTCTGTAATAGTTTTCAAGCCCTGCCACATCCGACGAGCGTCAGAGCCAGTGTAGTACGATTCAATCTTAGTCCTGTATTGACTCTTTGCCTGTTTGATGGTTCGTCGGAGGTCATAGCGGGATTTCTTATAAGCGTCCGGGTTAGAGTCCCGTTCCTTGAAAGCGGCAGCTCTACCCTTTAGCTCAGTGCGGATGTTTCCTGTAATCCATGGCTTCTGGTTGGGGTATGTACGTACGGTCACTGTGGGGACGACATCATCGATGCACTTATTGATGAAGCCAGTGACTGATGTGGTGTACTCCTCAATGCTGTCTGAAGAATCCCCGGAACATGTTCCAGTCTGTGCTAGCAAAACAGTCCTGTAGCTTAGCATCTGCGTCATCTGACCACTTTTTTATTAACCGAGTCACTGGTGCTTCCTGCTTTAGTTTTTGCTTATAAGCAGGAATCAGGAGGATAGAGTTATGGTCAGATTTGCCAAATGGAGGGTGAGGGAGAGCTTTGTATGCGTCTCTGTGTGTGGAGTAAAGGTGGTCTAGAGTTTTTTTTCCTCTGGTTGCACATTTAACATGCTGGTAGAAATTAGGTAGAACGGATTTAAGTTTCCCTGCATTAAAGTCCCCGGCCACTAGGAGCGCTGCATCTGGATGAGCGTTTTCCTGTTGATTTATGGCCTTGTACAACTCATTCAGTGCAATCTTAATGCCAGCATTGGTTTGTGGTGGTAAATAGACAGCTATGAAAAATATAGATGAAAACTCTCTTGGTAAATAGTGTGGTCTACAGCTTATCATAAGATACTCTACCTCAGGCGAGCAAAACCTCGAGACTTCCTTAGTATTTGATTTTGTGCACCAGCTGTTGTTTACAAATATACACAGACCGCCACCCCTTTTCTTACCGGAGTCAGCCGTTCTATCCTGCCGATGTAGCGTATAGCCCGCTAGCTGTATGAAATCCATGTTGTCGTTCAGCCACGACTCGGTGAAACATAAGATATTACAGTTTTTAATGTCCCGTTGGTAGGATAACCGTAATCTTAAGTCATCCAATTTATTTTCAAATGATTGAACGTAGGCTAATAGGATTGATGGAAGAGGCAGTTTACTCGCTCGCCGTCGGATCCTTACAAGGCACCCCGAACTACGTCCACGATATCTCCGTCTCTTCCTCACGCGAATGACGGGGATTTGGGCCTTGTCGGGTGTCTGTATGATATCCTTCGCGGCCGCCTCGTTGAAGAAAAAATCTTCGTCCAATACGAGGTGAGTAATCGCTGTCCTGATATCCAGAAGCTATTTTTGGTTATAAGAGACGATGGCAGAAACATTATGTACAAAATAAATTACAAATAACGCGGAAAAACACACATAATAGTACAATTGGTTAGAGGGCTGTAAAACGGCAGCCATCTTCTCCGGCGCTGTTGCTGACTCTGTTGCTGACACTGTCTTCACTCCTCTCTCCCTCCTTCCTCCTCCTTGCTCTCTTTCTCTCTGTCCCTCCTCTTATTCTCCCTTTCTCATGCTCACCCCTTTTCTGCCCCCTCTCTCTCTCTCTCTCTCTCTCTCTCTCTCTCTCTCTCTCTCTCTCTCTCATGCTCGCCCCCTCTTTCTTTCTCTCTCTGTCACCACCCCCCTCCCTTCTTCTCTCCCTCCATCTTTCTTTCTCTCCCTACAGGTCCATGTGCCTAATAACTGTGAGTTTGGGACAAGAGGTGAGGTGGAGGTGGCGGAGTTTGATGACCTGTTTGTGCGTGACCCTGAGGAACTAAAGAAAGACCCCCACACATGTTTCTTCGAGAGTCAACACCACGCCCACGGCTCCCTCTGGACCCCCAACTACAACAACTGTTTCACCTGCAGCTGTCAGGTAGGACTGTTCCAACTAAAACCACTAGGGCGGCACTATAGCTACGCATTAAATTAGTGCTGGTTTCCAAGACACAGATTATGTCTAGTCCTGGAATAAGAAGCCCTTTCGATGGAGAATCTAGAAGTCTTGAGAATCTAGAAGTAAAGTTTCTACTTCTATATTGAGTGACTTTGTGTCTAACCACCCTCTCTCTTCTTCTGTCCATTTTACTCCTCCCTCATCCCTCCATCTCTCTGTCCTCCCTGTAGAAGCGCACAGTGATCTGTGACCCGGTCATCTGTCCAGTCCTCACCTGCTCTCGCACCATCCAGCCTGAGGACAAGTGCTGCCCCATGTGTGTTGGTGAGTGAATGTGTGTATGTGTGTGTATGTGTGTGTGTATGTGTGTGTGTATGTGTGTGTGTGTATGAGTGTGTGTTCCTATGTTTGAATAGGATTGTGTGCTTGAGTGTGTTTTCCTTATTCTTGAGAGGACTTATTCTTGACAGTGCAAACCATTACGGTCGTAAATTGTGAAATAATACTTTCCTTTGTCTGTTCCCCCTGTCTGTCCTTTAGAGAGGAAAAACCCCAAGGACATGAAAGCTCCAGAGAGGCTAGACGAGCATCCAGAAGGTACTGTACCATCTCTCTCTCTGTCTGACTGTCACTCTGAGCTTCCAGAAGGTACTGTACCATCTCTCTCTCTGTCTGACTGTCACTCTGAGCTTCCAGAAGGTACTGTACCATCTCTCTTTCTGTCTGACTGTCACTCTGAGCTTCCATAAGGTACTGTACCATCTCTCTCTCTGTCTGACTGTCACTCTGAGCTTCCAGAAGGTACTGTACCATATCTCTCTCTGTATGACTGTCACTCTGAACATCCAGAAGGTACTGTACCATCTCTCTCTGTCTGACTGTCACTCTGAACTTCCAGAAGGTACTGTACCATTTCTCTCTCTGTCTGACTGTCACTCTGAACATCCAGAAGGTACTGTACCATTTCTCTCTCTGTCTGACTGTCACTCTGAACATCCAGAAGGTACTGTACCATCTCTCTCTGTCTGACTGTCACTCTGAACTTCCAGAAGGTACTGTACCATCTCTCTCTGTGTCTGTCTGACTGTCACTGAAAATCCAGAAGGTACTGTACCATCTCTCTTTCTGTCTGACTGTCACTCTGAACATCCAGAAGGTACTGTACCATCTCGCTCTCTGTCTGACTGTCAATCTGAACATCCAGAAGGTAATGTACCATTTCTCTCTCTGTCTGACTGTCACTCTGAACATCCAGAAGGTACTATACCATCTATCTTTGTGTCTGTCTGACTGTCACTCTGAACATCCAGAAGGTACTGTACCATCTCTCTCTATGTCTGTCTGACTGTCACGGTGAGCATCCAAAAGGTACTGTACCATCTCTCTCTCTGTCTGACTGTCACTCTGAGCATCCAGAAGGTACTGTACCATTTCTCTCTCTGTCTGTCTGACTGTCACTCTGAACATCCAGAAGATACTGTAACATCTCTCTCTGTCTGACTGTCAATCTGAGCACCCAGAAGGTACTGTACCATCTCTCACTGTGTCTGTCTGACTGTCACTATGAGAATCTAGAAGGTACTGTACCATCTCTCTCTCTGTCTGACTCTCACTCTGAACATCCAGAAGGTCATCTACCATTTCTCTCTCTGTCTGACTGTCACTCTGAACATCCAGAGGGTACTGTACCATCTCTCTCTCTGTCTGACTGTCACTCTGAACATCCAGAAGGTCATGTACCATTTCTCTCTCTGTCTGACTGTCACTCTGAACATCCAGAAGGTACTGTACCATCTCTATCTCTGTCTGACTGTCACTCTGAGCATCCAGAAGGTACTGTACCATCTCTCTCTTTGTCTGTCTGACTGTCACTCTGAACATCCAGAAGGTACTGTACAATCTCTGTCTGTGTCTGTCTGACTGTCACTCTGAGCATCCAAAAGGTACTGTACCATCTCTCTCTCTATCTAACTGTCACTCTGAACATCCAGAAGGTACTGTACCATCTCTTTCTCTGTCTGACTGTCACTCTGACCATCCAGAAGGTACTGTACCATTTCTCTCTGTGTCTGTCTGACTGTCACTCTGAACATCCAGAAGGTACTGTACCATCTCTCTCTCCATCTGACTGTCACTCTGAGCATCCAGAAGGTACTGTACCATCTCTCTCTCTGTCTGACTGTCACTCTGAGCACCCAGAAGGTACTGTACCATCTTTCACTGTGTCTGTCTGACTGTCACTCTGAGCATCTAGAAGGTACTGTACCATCTCTCTCTCTGTCTGACTGTCACTCTGAGCATCGAGAAGGTACTGTACCATCTCTCTCTCTGTCTGACTGTCACTCTGAACATCCAGAAGGTACTGTAACATCTCTCTCTCTGTCTGACTGTCACTCTGAACATCCAGAAGGTACTGTAACATCTCTCTCTCTGTCTGACTGTCACTCTGAGCATACAGAAGATTATGTACCATCTCTATCTCTGTCTAACTGTCACTCTGAGCATCCAGAAGGTACTGTACCATCTCTCTCTCTGTCTGACTGTCACTCTGAACATCCAGTAGGTACTGTACCATCTCTCTCTCTGTCTGACTGTCACTCTGAACATCCAGAAGGTACTGTACCATCTCTCTCTGTTTGTCTGACTCTCACTCTGAACATCCAGAAGGTCATGTACCATTTCTCTCTCTGTCTGACTGTCACTCTGAACATCCAGAGGGTACTGTACCATCTCTCTCTCTGTCTGACTGTCACTCTGAACATCCAGAAGGTCATGTACCATTTCTCTCTCTGTCTGACTGTCACGCTGAACATCCAGAAGGTACTGTACCATCTCTCTCTGTCTGACTGTCACTCTGAGCATCCAGAAGGTACTGTACCATCTCTCTCTGTGTCTGTCTGACTGTCACTCTGAACATCCAGAAGGTACTGAACCATCTCTCTCTGTGTCTGTCTGACTGTCACTCTGAGCATCCAAAAGGTACTGTACCATCTCTCTCTCTGTCTGACTGTCACTCTGAACATCCAGAAGGTACTGTACCATCTCTTTCTCTGTCTGACTGTCACTCTGAGCATCCAGAAGGTACTGTACCATTTCTCTCTGTGTCTGTCTGACTGTCACTATTAACATCCAGAAGATACTGTAACATCTCTCTCTCTGTCTGACTGTCACTCTGAACATCCATAAGGTACTGTACCATCTCTCTATCTGTCTGACTGTCACTCTGAACATCCAGAAGGTACTGTACCATTTCTCTCTCTGTCTGACTGTCACTTTGAGCATCCAGAATATTCTGTACCATCTCTATCTCTGTCTGACTGTCACTCTGAACATCCAGATGGTACTGTACCATCTCTCTCTCTGTCTGACTGTCACTCTGAGCATCAAGAAGGTACTGTACCATCTCTCTCTGTTTGTCTGACTTTCACTTTGAGCATCCAAAAGGTACTGTACCATGTATATCTCTGTCTGACTGTCACTCTGAACATCCAGAAGGTACTGTACCACCTCTCTCTCTGTCTGACTGTCACTCTGAACATCCAGAAGGTACTGTACCATCTCTGTCTCTGTGTGACTGTTAATCTGAGCACCCAGAAGGTACTGTACCATCTCTCTCTCTGTCTGTCTGACTGTCACTTTGAGCATCCAAAAGGTACTGTACCATGTCTATCTCTGTCTGACTGTCACTCTGAACATCCAGAAGGTACTGTACCATCTCTCTCTCTGTCTGACGGTCACTCTGAACATCCAGAAGGTACTGTACCATATCTCTGTGTTTGTCTGACTGTCACTCTGAACATCCAGAAGGTATTGTACCAAATCTATCTCTCTGTCTGACTGTCACTCTGAACATCCAGAAGGTACTGTACCATCTCTCTCTCTGTCTGACTGTCACTCTGAGCATCCAGAAGATACTGTACCATCTCTCTCTCTGTCTGACTGTCACTCTGAACATCCAGAAGGTACTGTACCATATCTCTCTATGTCTGACTGTCACTCTGAACATCCAGAAAGTACTGTACCATTTCTCTCTCTGTCTGACTGTCACTCTGAACATCCAGAAGGTACTGTACCATCTCTCTCTCTGTCTGACTGTCACTATGAGCACCCAGAAGGTACTGTACAACCTCTCTCTCTGTCTGACTGTCACTCTGAACATCCAGAAGGTACTGTACCATCTCTCTCTCTGTCTGACGGTCACTCTGAACTTCCAGAAGGTACTGTACGATCTCTCTTTGTTTGTCTTACTGTCACTCTGAACATCCAGAAGGTACTGTACCATCTCTCTCTCTGTCTGACTGTCACTCTGAGCACCCAGAAGGTACTGTACCATCTCTCTCTCTGTCTGACTGTCACTCTGAACATCCAGAAGGTACTGTACCATCTCTCTCTCTGTCTGATGTTCACTCTGAACATCCAGAAGGTACTGTACCATCTCTCTCTCTGTCTGACTGTCACTATGAGCACCCAGAAGGTACTGTACAACCTCTCTCTCTGTCTGACTGTCACTCTGAACATCCAGAAGGTACTGTACCATCTCTCTCTCTGTCTGACGGTCACTCTGAACTTCCAGAAGGTACTGTACGATCTCTCTTTGTTTGTCTTACTGTCACTCTGAACATCCAGAAGGTACTGTACCATCTCTCTCTCTGTCTGACTGTCACTCTGAGCACCCAGAAGGTACTGTACCATCTCTCTCTCTGTCTGACTGTCACTCTGAACATCCAGAAGGTACTGTACCATCTCTCTCTCTGTCTGATGTTCACTCTGAACATCCAGAAGGTACTGTACCATCTCTCTCTCTCTGTCTGATGGTCACTCTGAACATCCAGAAGGTGCTGTACCATCTATCTCTCTGTCTGACTGTCACTGAACATCCAGAAGGTACTGTACCATCTCTCTCTCTGTCTGACTGTCACTCTGAACATCCAGAAGGTATTGTACCATATATCTCTCTGTCTGACTGTCACTCTGAACATCCAGAAGGTACTGTACCAAATCTATCTCTATGTCTGACTGTCACTCTGAACATCCAGAAGGTACTGTACCATCTCTCTCTCTGTCTGACTGTCACTCTTAGCATTCAGAAGATACTGTTCGATCTCTCTCTCTGTCTGACTGTCACTCTAAACATCCAGAAGGTACTGTACCATATCTCTCTCTGTCTGACTGTCACTCTGAACATCCAGAAGGTACTGTACCAAATCTATCTCTATGTCTGACTGTCACTATGAACATCCAGAAGGTACTGTACCATCTCTCTCTCTGTCTGACTGTCACTCTGAGCATTCAGAAGATACTGTACCATCTCTCTCTCTGTCTGACTGTCACTCTGAACATCCAGAAGGTACTGTACCATATCTCTCTCTGTCTGACTGTCACTCTGAACATCCAGAAGGTACTGTACCAAATCTATCTCTATGTCTGACTGTCACTCTGAACATCCAGAAGGTATTGTACCATCTCTCTCTCTGTCTGACTGTCACTATGAACATCCAGAAGGTACTGTACCAAATCTATCTCTCTGTCTGAATGTCACTCTGAACATCCAGAAGGTACTGTACCATCTCTCTCTCTGTCTGACTGTCACTCTGAACACCCAGAAGGTACTGTACCATCTCTCTCTCTGTCTGACTGTCACTCTGAACATCCATAAGGTACTGTACCATCTCTCTCTCTCTGTCTGACTGTCACTCTTAGCATTCAGAAGATACTGTACCATCTCTCTCTCTGTCTGACTGTCACTCTAAACATCCAGAAGGTACCATATCTCTCTCTGTCTGACTGTCACTCTGAACATCCAGAAGGTACTGTACCAAATCTATCTCTATGTCTGACTGTCACTCTGAACATCCAGAAGGTACTGTACCATCTCTCTCTCTGTCTGACTGTCACTCTGAGCATTCAGAAGATACTGTACCATCTCTCTCTGTCTGACTGTCACTCTGAACATCCAGAAGGTACTGTACCATATCTCTCTCTGTCTGACTGGCACTCTGAACATCCAGAAGGTACTGTACCAAATCTATCTCTATGTCTGACTGTCACTCTGAACATCCAGAAGGTATTGTACCATCTCTCTCTCTGTCTGACTGTCACTATGAACATCCAGAAGGTACTGTACCAAATCTATCTCTCTGTCTGAATGTCACTCTGAACATCCAGAAGGTACTGTACCATCTCTCTCTCTGTCTGACTGTCACTCTGAACACCCAGAAGGTACTGTACCATCTCTCTCTCTGTCTGACTGTCACTCTGAACATCCAGAAGGTACTGTACCATCTCTCTCTCTCTGTCTGACGGTCACTCTGAACATCCAGAAGGTACTGTACCATCTATCTCTCTTTCTGACTGTCACTGAACATCCAGAAGGGACTGTACCATCTCTCTCTCTGTCTGACTGTCACTCTGAACATCCAGAAGGTACTGTACCATCTCTCTCTCTGTCTGACTGTCACTCTGAGCATTCAGAAGATACTGTACCATCTCTCTCTCTGTCTGACTGTCACTCTGAACATCCAGAAGGTACTGTACCATATCTCTCTCTGTCTGACTGTCACTCTGAACATCCAGAAGGTACTGTACCAAATCTATCTCTATGTCTGACTGTCACTCTGAACATCCAGAAGGTATTGTACCATCTCTCTCTCTGTCTGACTGTCACTATGAACATCCAGAAGGTACTGTACCAAATCTATCTCTCTGTCTGAATGTCACTCTGAACATCCAGAAGGTACTGTACCATCTCTCTCTCTGTCTGACTGTCACTCTGAACACCCAGAAGGTACTGTACCATCTCTCTCTCTGTCTGACTGTCACTCTGAACATCCATAAGGTACTGTACCATCTCTCTCTCTCTGTCTGACTGTCACTCTTAGCATTCAGAAGATACTGTACCATCTCTCTCTCTGTCTGACTGTCACTCTAAACATCCAGAAGGTACCATATCTCTCTCTGTCTGACTGTCACTCTGAACATCCAGAAGGTACTGTACCAAATCTATCTCTATGTCTGACTGTCACTCTGAACATCCAGAAGGTACTGTACCATCTCTCTCTCTGTCTGACTGTCACTCTGAGCATTCAGAAGATACTGTACCATCTCTCTCTCTGTCTGACTGTCACTCTGAACATCCAGAAGGTACTGTACCATATCTCTCTCTGTCTGACTGTCACTCTGAACATCCAGAAGGTACTGTACCAAATCTATCTCTATGTCTGACTGTCACTCTGAACATCCAGAAGGTATTGTACCATCTCTCTCTCTGTCTGACTGTCACTATGAACATCCAGAAGGTACTGTACCAAATCTATCTCTCTGTCTGAATGTCACTCTGAACATCCAGAAGGTACTGTACCATCTCTCTCTCTGTCTGACTGTCACTCTGAACACCCAGAAGGTACTGTACCATCTCTCTCTCTGTCTGACTGTCACTCTGAACATCCAGAAGGTACTGTACCATCTCTCTCTCTCTGTCTGACGGTCACTCTGAACATCCAGAAGGTACTGTACCATCTATCTCTCTTTCTGACTGTCACTGAACATCCAGAAGGGACTGTACCATCTCTCTCTCTGTCTGACTGTCACTCTGAACATCCAGAAGGTATTGTACCATATCTCTCTCTGTCTGACTGTCACTCTGAACATCCAGAAGGTACTGTACCAAATCTATCTCTATGTCTGACTGTCACTCTGAACATCCAGAAGGTACTGTACCATCTCTCTCTCTGTCTGACTGTCACTCTGAGCATTCAGAAGATACTGTACCATCTCTCTCTCTGTCTGACTGTCACTCTGAACATCCAGAAGGTACTGTACAAATATCTCTCTCTGTCTGACTGTCACTCTGATCATCCAGAAGGTACTGTACCAAATCTATCTCTATGTCTGACTGTCACTCTGAACATCCAGAAGGTATTGTACCATCTCTCTCTCTGTCTGACTGTCACTATGAACATCCAGAAGGTAATGTACCAAATCTATCTCTCTGTCTGACTGTCACTCTGAACATCCAGAAGGTACTGTACCATCTCTCTCTCTGTCTGACTGTCACTCTGAACACCAGGAAGCTACTGTACCATTTCTCTCTGTCTGACTGTCACTCTGAACATCCAGAAGGTACTGTACCAAATCTATCTCTATGTCTGACTGTCACTCTGAACATCCAGAAGGTACTGTATCATCTCTCTCTCTGTCTGACTGTCACTCTGGGCATTCAGAAGATACTGTACCATCTCTCTCTCTGTCTGACTGTCACTCTGAACATCCAGAAGGTACTGTACCATATCTCTCTCTGTCTGACTGTCACTCTGAACATCCAGAAGGTACTGTACCAAATCTATCTCTATGTCTGACTGTCACTCTGAACATCCAGAAGGTACTGTACCATCTCTCTCTCTGTCTGACTGTCACTCTGAACACCAGGAAGGTACTGTACCATTTCTCTCTGTCTGACTGTCACTCTGAACATCCAGAAGGTACTGTACCATCTCTCTCTCTCTCTGTCTGACGGTCACTCTGAACATCCAGAAGGTACTGTACCATCTATCTCTCTTTCTGACTGTCACTGAACATCCAGAAGGGACTGTACCATCTCTCTCTCTGTCTGACTGTCACTCTGAACATCCAGAAGGTACTGTACCATCTCTCTCTGTCTGACGGTCACTCTGAACATCCAGAAGGTACTGTACGATCTCTCTTTGTTTGTCTTACTGTCACTCTGAACATCCAAAAGGTACTGTACCATCTCTCTCTCTGTCTGACTGTCACTCTGAACATCCAGAAGGTATTGTACCATATCTCTCTCTGTCTGACTGTCACTCTGAACATCCAGAAGGTACTGTACCATCTCTCTCTCTGTCTGACGGTCACTCTGAACATCCAGAAGGTACTGTACCATCTCTCTCTCTGTCTGACTGTCACTGAACATCCAGAAGGTATTGTACCATCTCTCTCTCTGTCTGGCTGTCACTCTGAGCATCCAGAAGGTCCTGTACCATCTCTCTCTCTGTCTTACTGTCAATCTGAACATCCAGAAGGTTTTGTACCATCTCTCTTTGTTTGTCTTACTGTCACTCTGAACATCCAGAAGGTACTGTACCATAACTCTCTCTGTCTGACTGTCACTCTGAACATCCAGAAGGTATTGTACCATCTCTCTCTCTGTCTGACTGTCACTCCGAGCATCCAGAAGGTACTGTACCATCTCTCTCTCTGTCTGACTGTCACTCTGAACATCCAGAAGGTACTGTACCATCTCTCTCTCTCTGTCTGATTGTCACTCTGAACATCCAGAAGGTACTGTACCACCTCTCTCTCTGTCTGACTGTCAGTCTGAACATCCAGAAGGTACTGTACCATCTCTCTCTCTGTCTGAGGTCACTCTGAACATCCAGAAGGTACTGTACGATCTCTCTTTGTTTGTCTTACTGTCACTCTGAACATCCAGAAGGTACTGTACCATCTCTCGCTCTGTCTGACTGTCACTCTGAACATCCAGAATGTACTCTACCATATCTCTCTCTGTCTGACTGTCACTCTGAACATCCAGAAAGTACTGTACCATCTCTCTCTCGGATTGACTGTCACTCTGAACATCCAGAAGGTACTGTACCATCTCTCTCTCTGTCTGACTGTCACTCTGAACATCCAGAAGGTACTGTACCCTCTCTCTCTCTCTGTCTGACTGTCACTATGAACATCCAGAAGGTACTGTATCATCTCTCTCTCTGTCTGACTGTCACTCTGAACATCCAGAAGGTACTGTACCCTCACTTTCTCTGTCTGACTGTCACTCTGAACATCCAGAAGGTACTGTACCATCTCTCTCTCTGTCTGACTGTCACTCTGAACATCCAGAAGGTACTGTGCCATCTCTCTCTCTGTCTGACTGTCACTCTGAACATCCAGAAGGTACTGTACCATCTCTCTCTGTCTGACTATCACTCTGAGCACCCAGAAGATTCTGTACCATCTCTCTCTCTCTGTCTGACTGTCACTCTGAACATCCAGAATGTACTGTACCATCTCTCTCTCTGTCTGACTGTCACTCTGAGCATCAAGAAGGTACTGTACATCTCTCTGTGTTTGTCTGACTGTCACTCTGAACATACAGAAGGTACTGTACCATCTCTCTCTGTCTGACTATCACTCTGAGCACCCAGAAGATTCTGTACCATCTCTCTCTCTCTCTGTCTGACTGTCACTCTGAACATCCAGAATGTACTGTACCATCTCTCTCTCTGTCTGACTGTCACTCTGAGCACCCAGAAGGTACTGTACCATCTCTCTGTGTTTGTCTGACTGTCACTCTGAACATACAGAAGGTACTGTACCATCTCTCTGTCTGACTGTCACTCTGAGCACCCAGAAGGTACTTTACCATCTCTCTCTCTGTCTGACTGTCACTCTGAACATCCAGAAGGTACTGTACCCTCTCTCTCTCTCTGTCTGACTGTCACTATGAACATCCAGAAGGTACTGTACCATCTCTCTCTCTGTCTGACTGTCACTCTGAACATCCAGAAGGTACTGTACCCTCTCTTTCTCTGTCTGACTGTCACTCTGAACATCCAGAAGGTACTGTACCATCTCTCTCTCTGTCTGACTGTCACTCTGAACACCCAGAAGGTACTGTGCCATCTCTCTCTCTGTCTGACTGTCACTCTGAACATCCAGAAGGTACTGTACCATCTCTCTCTGTCTGACTATCACTCTGAGCACCCAGAAGATTCTGTACCCTCTCTCTCTCTGTCTGACTGTCACTCTGAGCATCAAGAAGGTACTGTACCCTCTCTCTCTCTGTCTGACTGTCACTATGAACATCCAGAAGGTACTGTACCATCTCTCTCTGTCTGACTGTCACTCTGAACATCCAGAAGGTACTGTACCATCTCTCTCTGTCTGACTATCACTCTGAGCACCCAGAAGATTCTGTACCATCTCTCTCTCTCTGTCTGACTGTCACTCTGAACATCCAGAATGTACTGTACCATTTCTCTCTCTGTCTGACTGTCACTCTGAGCATCAATAAGGTACTGTACCATCTCTCTGTGTTTGTCTGACTGTCACTTTGAACATCCAGAAGGTACTGTACCATCTCTCTCTGTCTGACTATCACTCTGAGCACCCAGAAGATTCTGTACCATCTCTCTCTCTCTCTGTCTGACTGTCACTCTGAACATCCAGAATGTACTGTACCATCTCTCTCTCTGTCTGACTGTCACTCTGAGCATCAAGAAGGTACTGTACCATCTCTCTGTATTTGTCTGACTGTCACTCTGAACATACAGAAGGTACTGTACCATCTCTCTCTGTCTGACTGTCACTCTGAGCACCCAGAAGGTACTGTACCATCTTTCTCTCTGTCTGACTGTCACTCTGAACATCCAGAAGGTACTGTACCCTCTCTCTCTCTCTGTCTGACTGTCACTCTGAACATCAAGAAGGTACTGTACCATCTCTCTGTGTTTGTCTGACTGTCACTCTGAACATCCAGAAAGTACTGTACCATCTCTCTCTCTGTCTGACTGTCACTCTGAACATACAGAAGGTACTGTACCATCTCTCTCTGTCTGACTGTCACTCTGAGCACCCAGATGGTACTGTACCATCTCTCTCTCTGTCTGACTGTCACTCTGAACATCCATAAGGTACTGTACCCTCTCTCTCTCTGTCTGACTGTCACTATGAACAGCCAGAAGGTACTGTACCATCTCTCTCTCTGTCTGACTTTCACTCTGAACATCCAGAAGGTACTGTACCATCTCTCTCTATCTGTCTGACTGTCACTCCTCCTTCTTTCTCGCTTTCTCCATCTGTTTGTTCCTCTATCTCTCCCTCCCAGGAGGCACTCATTCTGTCTCTTTCCATTTCCCTCCCTCCTCTCAATTTGTCTGGTTCCCTCTTTTTCTTTGTGCCAACAGATAATTTGTACCTCTGAGATTGATGTGCATTTCCAATGCTAAGAGTGTCCTCTATGTCTCTCATCCCTCTGAACACCCCCTTCTCTCTCTCTCTCTCTCTCTCTCTCTCTTTCTCTCAGGTTGTTATTTTGAGGGGGACCAGAAGATGCATGCTCCTGGGTCTACCTGGCATCCATTCGTCCCTCCGTTTGGCTACATCAAGTGTGCCCTCTGCACCTGCAAGGTAGGCCTCTAGGTTATTCCTTCACAGCTAGCATGATGTAAGTCGATAAGTGATGCTAACAATAATTAGAAACATGACTATTAATCTTTCTTCAGCTTCCTAGAATGTAATGTAAATTCCGCTAATTTCCCATTGTGGCCTTCCTCCTCCACTCCTGTAGGGGGCAACAGGCGAGGTGCACTGTGAGAAGGTGACGTGTCCAGCCCTGACCTGCAGTCGTCCGGTACGCCGCAGCCCCTCAGACTGCTGTAAGGAGTGTCTGGAGGAAGACAACCCCCCCCTGGAGCACACTGACATGATGCAGGCAGATGGGACGAGTCACTGCAAGTTTGGAAAGAACTTCTACCAGAACAGTGACAACTGGCACCCCCGCGTCCCCCTGATGGGAGAGATGAAGTGCATCACCTGCTGGTGTGACGTGAGTATTACATGGAGTCAGAGACCAGTCAGGAACAAGTCTCTTACAAAATACAGCCATTTATAGTGGGTTTGGACCTGTTGTAATTCAAGACAAAAAAGCTTCAGACTGTTGGGCCTAAACCCCAAAGAGCAAAAGAGAAAAAAGCACTGGAGAACTCCCTCTGTTTCAGTAAACCTTTAGAAAAACCCAGACTCAAGGTTTCTTCTGACTGAAGGAGTTTTTCCATGCCACTGTGATACATGTTTTTGCAGATAAAGTAGGGATGTTTCAGACTTGGTTGAGCTTCATAGCTGTAGGGATGGGGGGACTTGGGTGGCCCTTACCCCTTGGGGGAAAATGTCAGTGTCAGTGTGGGGAACTCTGGGATTTGGAGTTGAGAAACGTGGAGCATTTTCTGGTTTCACAGTGCATTCCTAATGTACCTCCCTCTGTCTCTCTCTCCCTCCTTTCTCTCTCTTTCTTTCTCCCTCTCTCTCCAGCATGGTGTGACTAAGTGTCAGAGGAAGCAGTGTCCAGTGCTGACCTGTAGTAACATCACCCGCCGGGAGGGCATGTGCTGTCCTGAGTGCCAAGGTGAGACAAGCACACACACACACACACACACACTCACACACACATACACACAACATGCTCCCTAGCCAGAGAATCTGAGGACACATGCTTGAAATAGTGAGACATATTCTCAATCCTGATGACATGCTTTCAAACAGCGATGATTAATGTAGTAATCATAGATTAATTCATATTGGATTGTCTCTTTTGTTTAGATTCCAAAGAGGAAGAGGAGGAGCTGATGAAAGTTCCGGAAAAGAAGAACAGCTGGAGACACTGAGCTGAGACCCCCCCTCCTCTCTCTACCTACCCCCTCATGGGCAGACCTAGACCTGCACACTGGGTCAGCTAACACCCCCTAAAGCCAAGACCCCTATAACCCTCCAGCCCCGACCCACAACCCCCCTGTCCCACTCCCACCCGTTAGTCAGTCTATGGATTGTAACAAAGGAAGGAAAGACAGGCAGAGAAAAGGGAGAAAGAGGAGCACTGAGGTGTCATGGAAGGGACTGAGGCCGTACCTGAAAGAATGGAAAGAAAGGAACAAAGAGAGATATGAAGTGGACCAACCATAATTGCTGCAGCTGTGTCTTTTGACTGGTATCTCCTTTGAAATTTGACTTTTTTTGTTGTTGTTTTTTTGTTGCTTTGCTTCCTCTTGATGAATATTGCTCGCCCTTTCAAAAATCACATACAATTACCCTTCATATTCGAATACCGGTACACAAGGTGACACTGTTTGTTGTTTAGTTGTTAAAATTGATGTGTTGGTAGTCTTTCTGAAGTTCAGCCCTAAGTTGTGTTTGTGCATACTCACTTTTGAGTGTGTGTGTGTGTGTATGTTGACGTGTGGTAAAAATGCTTGCTAAACAGTGCAACAAACATACGAGGCAGTCAAGTTACTGGGTGGCTAGATGGAAACACACACACACACAAAACATCTCATAAACCAGCACCACACATATGTTCTCTTATCCCATCCAGTCAGCACCACTAGAACACTTCCCTTGGAAAAGCATAACACACCCAAGAATCTCTTCTAATTGCTTACTGAAGAGATTAAGATATACAGTAACTTTACATGAACATTTGTTTTAGATTTATTTGCAGCTCTGAGTCTGGTACCATTGACCTGTATTGCACCTCTTCATGTGGTTGTCCATGATGTTGTCTTGTTTCTCATTTCAGTAATATGTATAATTATTTTAAAATACTTTGTATTAGTGTTGTTATTTTTATGAATCTTGCTTGTATTTATTGAACGTGTGAAGGAAAAAATAAAAGTTGTTGGTAAGGAATTGTCTTTTGACAATTTAGTTGAAATCCATAACCTTTTCCATACCCGCCCTCTCTCTCTCTCTCTCTCTCTCTCGCTCTCTCTCTCTCTCTCTCTCCACATACATGTATAAACACTTACCTATGGAGATGACAGGCCAGTTTGACCTGACTTGCTCTCTCTGTCCTTCTCTCCCCCTTTTCTTGCTCTCTTCCCCTCTGATCTGTCTGTTCTCTTTCCTTCTCCCTCTCTCCTCTTCCCTCGTTCTGTCCAGCTGGATTTGAGGAATAGGGGAAATGTGACAAACTGACGTAGCTCCCCCACCTCTCTCTCTTCTCTCTCTCTCTCCCTCTCCACCCTTCATCAGATGGCACTCTCTCTTTATTTTCCTCTCCTTCGTTCCATAGACACACACCACATGTGTTCTATAGTAACCACAATGCACTCTCTGAAGGAACACTCTCTCACATACAGACACACACACACACACACACACACACACACATTCACAATGACTCAGCCAAAGGACACAGACTGGAATATAAACACACATGCACAGATGTACACAAGTACACACTCTGCCCCTGAAGAAGGAACACACACACATTTTTCCATCATGAATCTTGATCTGGAGGCAGCTCTGCAGAGTGGTCCCTAGCTGGCACAGCCACAAATTCATAATATCTGTTTTTAAACCTAACCCTAACCTTAACCACACTGCAAATCCTCCTGCCTAAACTAACCTTAAATTAAGACCAAAAAGCAAATTTTTGTTTTCATGAATTTTTACAATATAGCCAATTTTGACTTTGCAGCTGGCCTATTTAAGGGGAAATTGCTCAGTTCTGCCTCCAGGACAAGACTCATGACAACAAACGTCCACCTGCCACATGCACACTGATTCAGCCAAAGGACACAGACTGAATGTCTACCGCTCCCCCTATGGGCAGGTAAATAGTACTGACATAAATCACTTCCTATGGTAGAGCCAACTGGTTGTGAGCATGCCAAGTCGCACCTGTCGACCTTCCCAGAGCAGAGAGCAGAGCAGAGAAAGAGGCCATGTTGTAAAGCCGCCAGCCGACCAACCGGCCAGCAGCCACACAGCTGGAGGCTAGGGTCAAAGGTCAACAATGCTGAGCTATGGCTCTGTTCCGACAGCCTGGATCAGAGGCATGTCTACTGACTGACTGGGGGAGGGAGGGATGTGGGTCTGCATCTGCATGCCATGGTGTGGGTGCATTTTCATGGCACATTCCTGTCTCTCTGTGGGTAAGTGTTCACTCCTTCTCTCTTACCCCCCTCTCTCCTTTTTCTCCCTCCATCTCCTCCTGTCTCTCCCTCTCTCTCTCTCTACGTGGCTTTGTGGGCCACAGAGCCTCTTCAATCTCTGGGCCTGAGCTGAGCCACGGGCAGGCAGCGCAGGGCTCAGCTCCACACTAACCCCTGATAGCAGACAGCACACCAAGGGACACAGCCCAAGTTACAGGGGAACAACAGACATTTCCTCAGTGAAAACAATATACTGAGCAAATGTCAAATTGGCTTTTTACCAAATTACAGTATGACAGACCACGTATTCACCCTGCACACCCTAATTGACAAACAAACAAAACAAAGGCAAAGTCTTCTCATGCTTTGTTGATTTCAAAAAAGCTTTTGACTCAATTTGGCATGAGGGTCTGCTATACAAATTTATGGAAAGTGGTGTTGGGGGAAAAACATTCAACATTATAAAATCCATGTACACAAACAACAAGTTTGCGGTTAAAATTGGCAAAAAACACACATTTCTTTCCATAGGGCTGTGGGGTGAGACAGGGATGCAGCTTAAGCCCTACCCTCTTCAACATACAGTATATATCAACGAATTGGCGAGGGCACTAGAACAGTCTGGAGCACCCGGCCTCACCCTACTAGAATCTGAAGTCAAATGTCTACTGTTTGCTGATGATCTGGTGCTTTTATCCCCAACCAAGGAGGGCCTACAGCTGCACCTAGATCTTCTGCACAGATTCTGTCAGACCTGGGCCCTGACAGTAAATCTCAGTAAGACAAA
This sequence comes from Coregonus clupeaformis, assembly GCF_020615455.1. Taxonomy (NCBI): domain Eukaryota; kingdom Metazoa; phylum Chordata; class Actinopteri; order Salmoniformes; family Salmonidae; genus Coregonus; species Coregonus clupeaformis. The sequence continues at coordinate 31,589,036 of NC_059196.1, forward strand.
AATAATGGTGTTCCAAAAAAGGTCCAGTTGCCAGGACCACAAATACAAATTCCATCTAGACACCGTTGCCATAGAACACACACAAAACGATACATACCTCGGCCTAAACATCAGCGCCACATTTAACTTCCACAAAGCTGTGAACGATCTGAGAGACAAGGCCTTCTATGCCATCAAAAGGAACTTAAAATTCGACATACCATTTAGGATCTGGCTACAAATAATTGAATCAGTTATTGAACCCATTGCCCTTTATGGTTGTGAGGTCTGGGGGAAATTCTCACCAACCAAGAATTCACAAAATGGGAAAAACACCAAATTGAGACTCTGCATGCAGAATTCTGCAAAAATATCCTCAGTGTACAATGTTAAACACCAAATAATGCATGCAGAGCAGAATTAGGCCGATACCCGCTAATGATCAAAATCCAGAAAATAGCTATTAAATTCTACAACCACTTAAAAGGAAGCTATTCCCAAACCGTCCATAACAAAGCCATCACCTACGGAGAGATTAACCTGGAGAAGAGTCCCCTAAGTAAGCTGGTCATGGGGCTCTGTGGGGTCTGTTTGTGTTTGTGAGCAGATCCCCATGACCAGCTTGCTTAGGGGACTCTTCTCCAGGTGCATCTCTCTGTAGGTGAGCAAGCTCATCCTGGGCCTCTGTTCACAAACAGACCCCACAGAGCCCCAGAACAGCAACACAATTAGACCCAACCAAATCATGAGAAAACAAAAAGATACTTAATTGACACATTGGAAAGAATTTACAAAAAAACGAGCAAACTAGAATGCTATTTGGCCCTAAACAGAGAGTACACAGTGGCAGAATACTTGACCACTGTGACCGACCCAAAATTAAGGAAAGCTTTGACTATGTACAGACAGTGAGCATGGCCTTGCTATTGAGAAAGGCCGCCGTAGGCAGACCTGGCTCTCAAGAGAAAACAGGCCTCCTGTAGCTCAGTTGGTAGAGCACGGCACTTGCAGCGCCAGGGTTGAGGGTTCGATTCCCACGGGGGGCCCGTATGAAAAATGTATGCACTCACTAACTGTAAGTCGCGCTGGATAAGAGCGTCTGCTAAATGACTAAAATGTAAATGTATGTGCCCACAAAACAAGGTGGAAACTGAGCTGTACTTCCTAACCTCCTACCAAATGTATGACCATATTAGAGACACATATTTCCCTCAGATTACATAGACCCACAAAGAATTCCAATTTTAATAAACTCCATTATCTATTGGGTGAAATACCACAGTGTGCAATCACAGCAGCAAGATTTGGACCTGTTGCCACAAGAAAAGAGCAACCAGTGAAGAACAAACACCATTGTAAATACAACCCATAATTATTTATTTTCCGTTTTGTAATTTAACTATTTGCACATCGTTACAACACTGTATATAGACATAATATGACATTTTAAATGTCTTTATTATTTTGGAACTTTTGTGTAATGTTTACTGTTCATTTTTAATTGTTTATTTCACTTTTGTTTATTATCTATTTCACTTGCTTTGGAAATGTAAACATATGTTTCCCATGCCAATACATTGAGAGAGAGGGAGAATGGGGAGGAAGAGATAGAGGAGAGAACAGAAGGAGGAGGAGGAGAGACCTGTTGTTGTTGTTGTCGTCGTCCTAGTGTGACCCAGGGCTGTTTAACTTTCTCGAGGAGTAGTTACAGGAAGGGGGGAGACGGGTAAACAAGGCTCCCATATCATCAATCCCAGAGAGAAAGAGAGAGGGGGAGGGAGGGAGAGTTAAAGAATCAAAGAGGAAGAGGGGTAGAGGGGTAGAGAGAAACAGACAGTAAGAAAAACATGGACAGAGAGAGGGTTTTCCACTGGGTTAATTAGTAACACTGTACCCCCTCTCTTATAATGACAACAGCAGGACAGCGATAACAGCTGTTCAAATCACCAGGAATTAGCGACTCGGCAACGAAGATGCTACTAACACTCACTGTTCACACACACACACACACACACACACACACACACACACACACACACACACACACACACACATGCATGCACGCAGACACACACACACACACACACACACACACACACGCACACACACACACACACACACTACATTCATCCATTCAGTCCTTTCTGTTGAGTTCCCCTACAGAGGTCTACTGTGACCTCTAGTGGTCGCTGACGGAAACTGCAGTGAATTATTGAATGACACGTTATCTGAACTGTACCACTCGATACAATAACTGTTGTGGTTTAGGGTTTGGGGTTAGATTAAGGACTGTGGAAACTAGACATCCAGGCATCAGTTTGTCTATGGGTGCCACAGTTCCTAGGACATGAGAAAGCCAAGGGCCATTCCTGCTGAGTAATGATGAAAAAGGGACCACTTCCGAGCAGTCACTCAAATTATATATTCATTATTGTTTTAATATTGTTTTAACATTATTGTTTTATTGCCATCTGCTGGACTGAGTGAGTATTACAGGAGACTGGAGAGTAAACAAGAGAGCAGACTGGCTGACATTTGATTAAACATGACCGGGGTATGACATACATAAAATGTCTGATCTCTCATTGTTGTTTAGGTCCTCTGTATGCTGGGGCTCACATAGTGATTCACTTGACTTGGACATGGCACCACATGCAGGGCTGGGGCAAGGAGTGGGGATTGAGGGCTGTATAGAGGGAGGGGAGAAGAGAAGAGATGAGATGAGATGAGATGAGATGAGAAGAGAAGAGAAGAGAAGAGAAGAGAAGAGAAGAGAAGAGAAGAGAAGAGAAGAGAAGAGAAGAGAAGAGAAGAGAAGAGAAGAGAAGAGAAGAGAAGAGAAGAGAAGAGAAGAGAAGAGAAGAGAAGAGAAGAGAAGAGAAGAGAAGAGAAGAGAAGAGAAGGAGAAGAGAAGATTTAGAGGACTGGATAGAGAGAGAGGGTAGGAAGGTGGGCGGGAGAGGAGAGGGTTTAGAGAGCTGTATAGTGGAAGATGAGAGGAAGAAATTAATTAAGTGAGAGGAGAGCAGAGCAGAGGAGAGGATACCTTAAGTGGGACTTTGAGTCTCCAGTGCTCTTTACAAGTAGCCTAATGACTCTAAACTAAGGAATATTTTTACCAGAGTAACCAATCAATAGAAAACCCAAGTCCACAGCTTCCATGTATATTGGATTCTTCTGCATTCCTTTACCGTGATAAATCCTCCAGTCCCAAACGTGTCCCAGTAGCCTAGTTCCATTGTAGGATGACGCTCAGGCGTTGGGTCTGTCCTGCCAGGCGCTAATTGAAAGAGAGCGTGAGAGGGCAACAATAGGTTTGGAGAATCAAATTACATTATTGAATTTGGCGTCCCCACGCTCTCCCATCTCCACACTGCGCTGGCTAACGATATAGAGGGCCCCGGAGTGTAATTGAACGATGCAGTGGGGGCAAAACGACATCCCAAAACAATTAACGTCGACATTAATGCGCCAGATAGGGCACATTTGAGTCTAATTTGGGTATTTTCTCTCCGTTTTGTAGAAATTGGGAAGGGAAATTATAATTCCCTGTTAGGTGACTTATGGCCATAATTAATGGGCCCTAATATTTTGTTTCGTTCATTAATTAACTATCTATTTGTAAGGGGAAAACCTGGAGGATTCCTTCCCGGTCGAAATGAGTAATGACTCCGGAGCTGAGACACAAATTACAGCCATAGCCACTTTACCTCCATAATCCAGATCCATCTTCAGACCCGGCGTTTTCCAAACCGAGATGGGATGCTTACTGTGCTGTGTAGACTACTAGGATACTGTGTCGGACTGGGCTGGGCTGGAAAGGACGATAGCCTAGACATAAGGCTGACGACATGAATGATGAACCGAACCTACCGCTTTCCCTTCAGACGCCATGCGCGCGCGCAATACCGTTGACAGCTCCCCAAGGCTCGAGAAACAGACGAGCCCCGTCAACCAAGCATAGACGCGAAATTAATAAACATGCATCTCACGCAGTACGTTTCACTCTCAAAGCATCTGTGTTTTAGTGCCGGTTGTCAGGCAGAGCTCATCTAAAAAAAAAATACCAAAATTAAATGCGCTCGTGTGAGTCAGGGTAGCACAGAGAGAATGAATGAACGACACATTCAAAGCAAAGGGGGGGGGGGGGTATTCACTATTTTACTCATATTTTAATTAAACCCTGTGGTGTCATTTTGAATGAGCTTACCGGCATGATCAACTTAGTATAGGCTACTCCTTACGAAACTGATACGCGAAGCCGATCCATCCCTATCCTACTCTGATCAACACCACATGTGGAGGCGCGAGTGGACCAGAAAGAGCAGGGCAGAAACAGTTGCTGCGGCAGCACCCGCATTGCAACACAGAATCGATGTTCCGCTGTACCAGCCAGGGCAAGACTCGCTGTTGAATGCGGTTCGTTTCTATCCCCCCTCCAAAATAACGACAGATCCCGTTGACGTCACGTCCACTGATACCTATACCTATATGTATGTGTATTCCCTCGCAACTTGATAGGTTGAACAGGGAATGCGGCTTGAGAAATTCAGGTTGGAAGTTGGGCTGAACAGCACGATTTCTCATCATCAACGGAGCGACAAGCCTGGCAGCCGGCGAGTCAGATTCGAAGGAGGCTGTGAAGCAATGGGAATGCCGATTAGAATTCCTGGACATCGGTTGTAGCCTGTAGCCCACTATAGCAGCAAACCAAACATCTCCAGTGCCAGATAGTGATGAAAAAACTCATCTAAACTTTCCTTAAGAAGACCACCTTCTATTGTGGTCGAATTTTGCCGTCTTTCCCCCCTCTTTCCCCACCCCTCCACCCCAATGCTCAGGGGAGATATGGAGTATCACAGGTGACTGGAGCTCAACAGGGACACTTTAGGATTGTGAACTGGAGATATCGCATTGAGGAAAGGATGGTGAGTATGGGGAAATGTTCATCCTGCTCTCATCTCCCATTAACTAGCTATTGCCTCCATTCCCTCGCCTCACCCTCACCCCGTCTCTCAGACCCCGGTTCCGTTCAGACGGAAGGCCCGCGGTGCCGCCATGGTCATGCTCAGCCGTGAACATCACCCTCATTATCACAAGACATGCCCACACACCCAGAGGCGCTCAAATCACAAGATGATGGGGTACTCGGGCAGACTGACACACACACACACACACACACACACACACACACACACACACAGTGCAGCAAACAGATGTCTGATGAAAACGATGTTTGCTGGTGTATTCTCTACTCTTATGCCTACCATTAAACCTGTTGACTGACGAAAGTTGTTACTTTATCCTAACAGCCCATAATATTGAGCGCTGGTTCAGCTATTCTGGTTGACCTATAAATGTTGACTTTTTGATGGTTGCTTGCAATACAACTTTATAAAGTGATGGAGGTGACATAGATGGATAGAGGAATAGAGAGAGCTAGGAGGGGGGGAGTGACACTGACTCATCAAGTGAGAGTGAGTGATGCATCAGATTACTTTAATTTCAGATATTGATCTTCAATATTGCAACCTCCTTTCCCTCTTGTGGTTTAAGAGTGAGCAGGTACGTGTGATAAAATGGATTAAGTGTGAATTTCTTGTAAAAAATAAAAAAAGAAGAATGGAAGGAATGGAGGACAATAAATGGAGAAGATGCTCTAGGCGTCTAGAGTAACCTCCCTCCCTCTTTTTCTCTCTTTCTCCCTCTATTAGTTTTCAGTACTACCCAAACACTTGTTATAGGAAAATGACTTGTTTAAAATTCATTCCCTTAAATCCATCAGTAGTGAGTGTGTATGTGGAGGGTGTCTAAAACGTCATTGAGTACCCCTTAACCATGCTGTTTTCTGAATAGTCCTGTCAGACAAATTCCCTGTTCAAGTCCACTAATCCATCCGGTGTGTATGTGTGTGTGTGGTGTGTGTGTGTGTGCGTGCGTGCGCACCTGTGTGTGCATGTGTGAGTGAATTACCTCGCCCGATTCGTGATTTCTAATGCCTCATTGTTCTACATACAACAGCAGCACCAGGAAGATGGATACGGCTATTTGTAGTTGTGCTGATTTCAAGAATGAATTACATCAATTCCCTGCACTTTAGAGTTACCAGTGATCTATTATCTGTTGATGTTGTATAGATGTTCAATTAAAATTATTTTCTGGGAAGATTCAGACAGTAATAGAATCCCTATCAAATCCCTCTCAAATATACAGAAGAAACCATGGAAGTCTGTACCTGCTCAGAACATACTGTAGCAACAGGGAGGGAGGACAACAAGGTCTGCTTAGACATCCTCTAATAGGCTCTTGGAGGCCTCTTAGAAACTTCCTCTTACAAGTCTAACTCCATCATGAAACTTCATTCCAGAGATGAGTACTCATACATCCTTGAAAGAGACATAAAGAGATAGAGAGAAGCAGGTGCAATATAAACATTGGACTCATTTTGACATTCACTCTCTCTCCCACCTTAGAGATGAGGGCTTCCATCCGTTCCTGAGAGAGGGAGAGAGAGAGAGAGGGAGAGAGAGAGAGAGAGAGAGAGAGAGAGAGAGAGAGAGAGAGAGAATGAGAGAGAGAGAGAGAGAAAGAGAGAGAGAGAGAGTGAGGGAGAGAAGAGAGATAGAGAGAGAGAGCAAAAGAGAGAGAGAGAGAGATGAGGGCACATGTCCATCCCTGAGACAGCATAGAGAAATAGCTGCATTAGCTGCTTTACATGTAGGAATCACTATTCAATAGCCTCAGAGGAACTCTTTAGAAGTGTATGTCTGTCTGCTCCTGTTCCAGCTCAGGCTTATCCATGTGTAGAGATGACCATCTGAGGGCTAAAGTGTCCACAGTAATCACTGGCTTTTCTCTCTCCATAGAGATGAGAAGAACAGAGAGGTCTCTTGTGATTCTGCACTGCGCTTCACAGAGGTGGAGGGAATTGAAAAAGAGAGAGAAAAAGTGAGAAAGAGAGAGAACACTGAAAGACTAGATAACAAATGACACTGTCGGCAGCTACATTTACGAGGCTTCTTTCATTTTTAAACACCCCCGTCTCGATAATTGCTAACTTCTCTCTCCGAGACCTCTTTAAATGGCAGTCGTTTTTACCACATAAATATGTCAAAATTAATATTTACTTCAAATTTCCAAAAACTAAATTATACTCAAATCAAATGATGGTAAATCAGCTTTTTAGTACTAATTTGGATTGTACGAAAATGTATATTTTCGTTTTACAGAATAAGCAAAATAACAGTAATTGTGCTAAAATAACAGTCTGTTTTGGTCATGTTTTATTTCAGATAACATTATTTACACGTCTAATGATGTTTTGATAAGAATTAAGTTGATATTTTGCTATGATTGTTGGTTTTTCTAATAGATGACCCCAGTTGGTAATCCATGTATGTAAAATATGTTGGTAGTACGAGGGTTAAGTATGTTTGGGAAGCGATTGTCACTATAGATCAGTTTGCTTATTGCCTAAAACTTTTTCTGTTTGGTTTGGTTTCCAATATACTCCATCATGTTGGTTTGTTGGAGACCATCAGCAGCCACAGTCATTACTCAGAAGGATTTATGGGTAAAAAGGATGCCTACCTGCCTCCAGGAATATGAATGAGCTTCCTGTAAAGTATGCAGGAGTTTGTGGTAAATAATACCGGAGTTTACAAGTTTGGACACCAAGACTCACTCTCTCCCTCGCTCCCTCGCTCGCTCGCGCACGCACGCACGCACACACACACACACACACACACACACACACACACACACACACACACACACACACACACACACACACACACACACACACACACACACACACACACACACACACACACACACACACACACACACACACACACACACACACACACACACACACACACACACACACACACACATACACACACACACTCACACACACACACATACACACACACACATACACACACACACACACACACACACACACACACACACACAAGCCTTATATACCACAGAAGCGTGCTCATTGTTTGTAATTAAATCAACGCAGGCTTTTAATCCTAGCAGAGAGAGCAGGCAGCACGTACCCCTAGCCAAGGTCACTCCGACACACACACACTGGAAGCACGCAGGGTATACACTATGCACGTGCACGCACACACACACACACCAAGCCATAGGTTGTGCAGACAGTTGTTCCAGCCTAACACTAACCGTTGAATCAGCTATTCAATTAGGAATTCAACTAATTTGTTGTGTTAGTGCTGGGCTGGAACAAATTCCTGCAAACATGTGGCTCTCCAGGAGGATCAAAAGTGAAGAGCATTGAAATGCATAGAGTAAAATCCTTGTATTTTTCTATTGCTAGACTGGTGGATGGTCCAGAGGTGTGGGTTATGACCATGCTGTGTCTGGGCTACACTGGAGCCTCCAATAGGACTGGTTGAAAGTGAAGTGAAGCATATTTTATTGTTGCAGCTTGAGGTCTAAAGATATCTGACCTTGCTCACATAAAAAATATATATATATACACCACCGTTCAAAGGTTTGGGGTCACTTAGAAATGTACTTGTTTTCGAAAGAAAAGCATTTTTTTTGTCCATTAAAATAACATCAAATTGATCAGAAATACAGTGTAGACACTGTTGATGTTGTAAATGGCTATTGTAGCTGGAAGCGGCTGATTTTTAATGGAATATCTACATAGGCGTACAGAGGCACATTATCAGCAGCCATCAGTCCTGTGTTCCAATGGCACGTTATGTTTGCTAATCCAAGTTTATCATTTTAAAAGGCAAATTGATCATTAGAAAACCCTTTTGCAATTTACGTTAGCACAGCTGAAAACTGTTGTGCTGATTAAAGAAGCAATAAAACTGGCCTTCTTGAGACTAGTTGAGTATCTGGAGCATCAGCAATTGTGGGTTCGATTACAGGCTCAAAATGGCCAGAAACAAAAAACTTTCTTCTGAAACTCGTCAGTCTATTCTTGTTCTGAGAAATTAAGGCTATTCCATGCGAGAAATTGCCAAGAAACTGAAGATCTCGTACAACGCTGTGCACTACTCCCTTCACAGAACAGCGCAAACTGAATCTAACCAGAATAGAAAGAGGAGTGGGACGCCCCGGTGCACAACTGAGCAAGAGGACAAATACATTTGAGTGTCTAGTTTGAGAAACAGACGCCTCACAGGTCCTCAACTGGCAGCTTCATTAAATAGTACCTGCAAAACACCAGTCTCAACGTCAACAGTTGTCACGCCCTGGTTCTGGGGACACTGTTATGTTGAGCCAGGGTGTGTAGATCTATGTTCTCTATTTCTATATTGGCCTGAGTGACTCCCAATCAGAGGCAACGAGTGTCAGCTGTTTGCTGGTTGTCTCTGATTGGGAGCCATATTTAAACTGTCGGTTTTTCCTTTGGTTTTTGTGGGTTCTTGTTTCAAGTTGGTTGTGTTTGACCGTGTACTGTCACGTTACCGTCTTTGTTGTTTTGATCGCGTTTCGCTCAATAAAGAGTATGTTTGCCTGCAACGCTGCGCCTTGGTCCTCATCTGTTCCCGACGATCGGGACAGAAGAACCCACCAAGACAGGACCAAGCAGCGTGAAGAGGAGAGAGGATGGACCTGGGATCAGTGGAGTAGGAGTCTCGACTGGGCCAAGCCAAGTGAAGGCAGAGAGGTTGGACTTTGGAGCAGTGGGGTGAGAGTCTGGCGAGAACTAGGGAGGCCTGGTCCACGGGGAGGAGAGACCCCCAGAATTTTTTTAGGGGGGGGCTCACGTCGTGGACGACGGGGCAGCAGGAGGCCGCGATGGAGCGGTCCAGCGGGTGCGCAGAGGAGGCCGCCAGGTTAAGGGGGCCACTGGTCACAGAGGAGAGGGAAAGTGTGGAGGCACGGCGAGAGGTACTGGGGTGTGTTACCAGTCCGGTCGGGCCCGTTCCTGATCTCTGCGTAGGGCCAGTGGTGTGTGTCCCCAGTGCGGTCCGGTCTGTTCCTGCTCTCCGCATCGAGCCTGTGGTACGCTTCGTCAGCCCAGTCCGGCCCATTCCTGCTCCCCGCACCAAGTCTGTGGTGCGTCTCGTCAGCCCGGCTCGGCCCGTTCCTGTTCCCCGCACCAAGTCTGTGGTGCGTTTCGTCAGCCCTGTCCGGCCCGTTCCTGCTCTCCGCACCAAGTCTGTGGTGCGTCTCGTCAGCCCGGCTCGGCCCGTTCCTGTTCCCCGCACCAAGTCTGTGGTGCGTTTCGTCAGCCCTGTCCGGCCCGTTCCTGCTCTCCGCACCAAGTCTGTGGTGCGCGTCGCCAGCCCAGTCCGGCCCATTCCTGCTCCCCGCACCAAGTATGTGGTGCGTTTCGTCAGCCCTGTCCGGCCCGCTCCTGCTCTCCACACCAAGCCAGTGGTGTGCGTCGTCAGTCCAGCACGGCCCGTGCCTGTTCCCCGCACCAAGCCAGGGGTGCGTATCGTCAGCCCGGCTCGGCCCGTTCCTCCTCCACGCACTAAGCCAGGGGTGCGCATCGTCAGCCCGGTCCGGTCCATTCCTGCTCCACGCACCAAGTCTGTGGTGCGTTTCGTCAGCCCTGTCCGGCCCGCTCCTGCTCTCCACACCAAGCCAGTGGTGTGCGTCGTCAGTCCAGCACGGCCCGTGCCTGTTCCCCGCACCAAGCCAGGGGTGTGTATCGTCAGCCCGGCTCGGCCCGTTCCTCCTCCACGCACTAAGCCAGGGGTGCGCATCGTCAGCCCGGTCCGGTCCATTCCTGCTCCACGCACCAAGCCAGGGGTGCGCATCGTCAGCCCGGTCCGGTCCGTTCCTGCTCCACGCACCAAGCCAGGGGTGCGTGTCGTCAGTCCGGCTCCGGCCAGCGGGGCCAGACCGGACCAGGGGTACTTTGGGGGGTTGGAGAGGGAGTGGGGATCGGGCCCAGAGCCGGATCCGCCGCCAAGGCGGAGTGCCCACCCGGTCCCTCCCCTGTGGTATTTAGTTGGCGCGGTCGGAGTCCGCGCCTTTAGGGGGGGGTACTGTCACGCCCTGTTTCTGGGGACACTGTTATGTTGAGCCAGGGTGTGTAGATCTATGTTCTCTATTTCTATATTGGCCTGAGTGACTCCCAATCAGAGGCAACGAGTGTCAGCTGTTTGCTGGTTGTCTCTGATTGGGAGCCATATTTAAACTGTCGGTTTTTCCTTTGGTTTTTGTGGGTTCTTGTTTCAAGTTGGTTGTGTTTGACCGTGTACTGTCACGTTACCGTCTTTGTTGTTTTGATCGCGTTTCGCTCAATAAAGAGTATGTTTGCCTGCAACGCTGCGCCTTGGTCCTCATCTGTTCCCGACGATCGTGACAACAGTGAAGAGGCGACTCCGGGATGCTGACCTTCTAGGCAGAGTTGCAAAGAAAAAGCCATATCTCAGACTGGCCAATAAAAATAAAAGATTAAGATGGGCAAAATAACACAGACACTGGACAGAGGAAGATTGGAAAAAAGTGTTATGGACAGACGAATCAAAGTTTGAGGTGTTCGGATCACAAAGAAGAACATTTGTGAGACGCAGACCAAATGAAAAGATGCTGGAGGAGTGCTCGATGCCATCTGTCAAGCATGGTGGAGGCAATGTGATGGTCTGGGGGTGCTTTGGTGGTGGTAAAGTGGGAGATTTGTACAGGGTAAAAAGGGATCTTGAAGAAGGAAGGCTATCACTCCATTTTGCAACGCCATGCCATACCCTGTGGACGGCGCTTGATTGGAGCCAATTTCCTCCTACAACAGGACAATGACCCAAAGCACAGCTCCAAACTATGCAATAACTATTTAGGGAAGAAGCAGTCAGCTGGTATTCTGTCTATAATGCAGTGGCCAGCACAGTCACCGGATCTCAACCCTATTGAGCTGTTGTGGGAGCAGTTTGACCGTATGGTACGTAAGAAGTGCCCATCAAGCCAATCCAACTTGTGGGAGGTGCTTCAGGAAGCATGGGGTAAAATCTCTTCAGATTACCTCAACGAATTGACAACTAGAATGCCAAAGGTCTGCAAGGCTGTAATTGCTGCAAATGGAGGATTCTTTGACGAAAGCAAAGTTTGAAGGACACAATTATTATTTCAATTAAAAATCATTATTTCTAACCTTGTCAATGACTACATTTCCTATGCATGTTGCTATATTTCCTATTCAAACTAATTTCATGTATGTTTTCATGGAAAACAAGGACATTTCCAAGTGACTTTTGAACGGTAGTGTATATCTGAAGCTGTTACTGTGTCTCTGTGTGTGTGTTTTAATTTTTATGTGTGTGTGTGTGTGTGTGTGTGTGTGTGTGTATGTGTGTGTGTGTGTGTGTGTGTGTGTGTGTGTGTGTGTGTGTGTGTGTGTGTGTGTGTGTGTGTGTGTGTGTGTGTGTGTGTGTGTGTGTGTGTGTGTGTGTGTGTGTGTGTGTGTGTGTGTGAAACCATGGCCTCTGGTTATAGTGTGTGCCTGGCAGAATAATACAGAGGCCATTGGCAACAACACCTGACAACAGTAGGGAACCACCTGTGATGTGGATGCATGGGTGTGTGTGAGATTGAACGAGAGAGACAGTTAGTGTGTGTGAAAGAGAGGGGGGAGAAAACGAGATAGAGAGAGAGAGAGAGAGAGAGCGAGAGAGAGAGAGAGAGAGAGAGAGAGAGAGAGAGAGAGAGAGAGAGAGCAGAGAGAGAGAGAGAGAGAGAGAGAGAGAGAGAGAGAGAGAAACTCCCTTATCTACTGGGTCTATCTACTCTCTCTCTCTCTCTCTCTCTCTCTCTCTCTCTCTCTCTCGCTCTCTCTCTCTCTCTCTCTCGCTCTCTCAACCCATATTTATGTTTATTTATTTTCCCATTTGTACTTTCTCTTTGCACATTGTTACAACAATGTATATATACATAATATGACATTTGAAATGTCTTTATTCTTTTGAAACTTCTGAGTGTAATGTTTACTGTTAATATTTATTGTTTATTTCACTTTTGTTTACTATCTACTTCACTTGCTTTGGCAATGTTAACATACGTTTCCCATGCCAATAAAGCCCTTAAATTGAAATTGAATTGAATTGAGAGAGAGCGAGCAAGAGAGAGAGAGAGAGAGAGCAAAAGAGAGAGAGAGAGAGAGAGAGAGAGAGAGAGTGAGAGAGAGAGAGAGCAAGAAAGAGAGAGAGAGTGAGAGAGAGAGCAAGAGAGAGAGAGAGAGAGTTAGTGTGTGTGAAAGAGAGGGGGGAGAGAACGAGATAGAGAGAGAGAGAGAGAGAGGGTGTGTGTGTGTGCTGGTCTCTTTCATCTAATTTCCCCATACACACATTCCAATGGCCAACCCCTCAAAGCCCCAAGTCATGCTTTTGGCCAACCAGCAGCTTCGTCTTTGTCCCCCTGAGTTTCCAGCTTCAGGCTGCAATACCCTGGAGGTTGGAGAAGCAATCACACATGCATAAACACACATGCTCGCTCTCTCTCTCTCTCTCTCTCTCTCTCTCTCTCTCTCTCTCTCTCTCTCTCTCTCTCTCTCTCTCTCTCTCTCTCTCTCTCTTTTTAATGCTTTCCTTTATTATTGATAACAGCATGTGTCTGTTAGATCAGGTCTGACTGTCATTGATTAATGAGCTGCTTGTAGGATAATGAGTGAGCTCAACAATAAAGACTTCAGTTGCTAATTGAACGATCTGCCGGAAATAGAGATGAGACAAGAGACATATTTTCTAACTAAGATGGCGTAGCAGTGCGGTCGTGTTGTTTGTTGTGTGTCTGTGTAAATAGCCTGTTTTTTTTGTCTTTTTTTGTCTTTTTCGTACATATTTCCCTATCACACTTTTCATCCTTCTACAAAATATACTTTCCTGCAACCCGCCTCACTCAATGTGGAACGGATTCTATTATTGACTTACCTTTTATCTCCAGTTGAAACTAGCTAGCCAGCTAACTAACTACTTGCTATTAGCCACCGTTAGCGGTTTTCACCCAGAACATCAGATTTTTCTGCCGGAATAACTGAATCACTGGACATTAACACCGGATCACAACTAGCTAGCCGCAACCGAATGGATGTTGCTGTTTGGCTGATCACCATTGCCCCCGAAGCAAGCACAGTTAGCCGTGAGCTAGCCTCGAGCCAGGCCCATATCCCGGCTATCTACCTCTCTGTCTACCGGACGGGAGTAGCCAGCTTACTAGCTACTTGCTATTAGCCACCGTTAGCGGTTTTTCACCATTGTCCGTGGCCTGCACTACCTACCAGCCAGCTCTAGCCTGGACTATTATCGGCCAGTCTGCACTGTCTGCACGTTATCGACCCAGAACATATCGGTTTTTCTGCCGGAATCACTGAATCACTGGACCTTTAACACCGGATCATCGCAGCTAGCTAGCTGCAACCAAATGGATGTTGTTGTGGCTAATCAGCCTTGAGCTAGCCTAAAGCCAGGCCCATCTCCCGGCTATCTACCTCTCTGTCAACCAGACGGGACCTCCTAGTGTTGACACGGAGCCCCGCCGATCCAACACGACTGGTCTGCCGACGAAATCATCTGATGTGGTTACAACAGGCTTCCCATTACGACGTCGACCACGAAGATCCATCTGCTAGCCCCGGCCCGCTAGCACACGCTAGCCGAGGCCTCTTGCTCTCCAGTACTATAGCAACCCCCGAACTACCTCCGAACTCTCCTATTGCTGTTTACCGGACCTTATGATAACTCAGCTATTCAGCTAATGCCTGCTGGACTGTTCCTTTTACGGTACCGCATCCTGTTTATGTTTAGCCTCAGCCCAAACTTTGTCGCCATTACCAGCTGTTGTCTTAGCTCTCTCGAATAACACCTGTGATTGCTTTATGCCTCTCTCCCATGTCAATATGCCTTGTTTATTGCTGTTTTGGTTATTTGTTATTGTACTATTTCACTGTAGATCCCCCAGCCCAGCTCAACCTGCCTTAGATAGCTCCTTTGTCCCACCCCCCATACACGCGGAGACCGACTCAATCGGTACCTCCAGTGATGCTATCTCTTTCATCGTTACCCAACGCTTAGGTTTACCTCCACTGTACTCATATCCTTCCATATCCTTGTCTGTACATAATGCCCTGAATCTATTCTACAACGCACAGAAATCTGCCCCTTTTTTTCTCTGTACCCAACACACTAGAAGACCAGTACTTAAAGCCTTTAGCCGTATCCTTATTCTACTCCACCTCTGTTCCTCTGGTGATGTAGAGGTTAACCCAGGCCCTGTAGCCCCCAGTATCACTCCTACTCCCCAGGCGTTGTCATTTGTTGACTTCTGTAACCGTAAAAGCCTTGGCTTCTTGCACGTTAACATCCGAAGCCTACTCCCTAAGTTTGAGTTATTCACTGCTTTAGCACACTCCGCCAACCCTGATGTTCTAGCAGTGTCTGAATCCTGGCTTAGGAAGGCCACCAAAAATTCAGAAATGTCCATACCCAACTACAACATTTTCCGTCTCGATAGAACTGCCAAAGGGGGTGGGGTTGCAATCTACTGTAGAGATAGCCTGCAGAGCTCTATCGTACTATCCAGGTCTGTGCCCAAACAATTTGAGCTTCTACTTCTAAAAATCCACCTTTCCAGAAATAAGTCTCTCACTGTTGCCGCTTGCTACAGACCCCCCTCAGCCCCGAGCTGTGCCCTGGACACCATATGTGAACTGATCGCCCCCCATCTATCCTCAGAGTTCGTACTGCTTGGTGACCTAAACTGGGATATGCTTAACACCCCGGCCAACCTACAATCTAAACTAGATGCCCTCAATCTCACACAAATTATCAACGAATTTACCAGGTACAACCCTACATCTGTAAACATGGGCACCCTCATAGATATCATCCTGACAAATGTACCCTCTAAATACACCTCCGCTGTCTTCAACCAGGATCTCTGCCTTATTGCCTACGTCCGTAATGGGTCCGCGGTGAAACGACCACCCCTCATCAATGTCAAACGCTCCCTAAAACACTTTAGCGAGCAGGCCTTTCTAATTGACCTGGCCCGGGTATCCTGGATGGATACTGACCTCATTCCATCAGTAGAGGATGCCTGGTTGTTTTTTAAAAGTGCTTTCCTCTCAATCGTAAATAAGCATGCCCCATTCAAGAAATGCAGAACTAAGAATAGATATAGCCCCTGGTTCTCCTCAGACTTGACTGCCCTTGACCAGCACAAAAACATCCTGTGGCGTACTGCATTAGCATCGAACAGCCCCCGCGATATGCAACTTTTTAGGGAAGTCAGGAACCAATATACACAATCAGTTAGGAAAGCAAAGGCTAGCTTTTTCAAACAGAAATTTGCATCCTGTAGCACTAACTCCAAAAAGTTTTGGGACACTGTAAAGTCCATGGAAAATAAGAGCACCTCCTCCCAACTGCCCACTGCACTGAGACTAGGAAACACTGTCACCACAGATACATCTACAATAATTGAGAATTTCAACAAGCATTTTGCTACGGCTGGCCATGCTTTCCACCTGGCTACTACTACACCGGCCACCAGCTCTGCACCCTCCGCTGCAACTTGCAAGAGATTGGAAAGCTGCTGCGGTCATCCCCCTCTTCAAAGGGGGTGACACTCTAGATCCAAACTGTTACAGACCTATATCCATCCTGCCCTGCCTTTCGAAAGTATTTGAAAGCCAAGTTAACAAACAGATCACCGACCATTTCGAATACCACCGTACCTTCTCCGCTATGCAATCCGGTTTCCGAGCTGGTCATGGGTGCACCTCAGCCACGCTCAAGGTCCTAAACGATATTATAACGCGATCGATAAAAGACAGTACTGCGCAGCCGTCTTCATCGACCTGGCCAAGGCTTTCGACTCTGTCAACCACCGCATTCTTATTGGCAGACTAAATAGCCTTGGTTTCTCTAATGACTGCCTTGCCTGGTTCACCAACTACTTCTCAGATAGAGTTCAATGTGTCAAATCGGAGGGCCTGTTGTCTGGACCTCTAGCCGTCTCTATGGGGGTGCCACAGGGTTCAATTCTCGGGCTGACTCTATTCTCTGTGTATATCAATGATGTCGCTCTTGCTGATGGTGACTCTCAGATCCACCTCTATGCGGACGACACCATTTTGTATACATCTGGCCCTTCATTGGACACTGTGTTAACAAACCTCCAAACGAGCTTCAATGCCACACAACACTCCTTCCGTAGCCTCCAACTGCTCTTAAACACTAGTAAAACTAAATGCATGCTCTTCAACCGAACACTGCTTGCACCCGCCCACCCGACTAGAATCACTATTCTCGGCAGGTCTGACCTAGAGTATGTGGACAACTACAAATACCTAGGTGACTGGTTAGACTGTAAACTCTCCTTCCAGACTCACATTAAGCATCTCCAATCTAAAGTTAGATCTAGAACCCCCATTTCGCAACAAAGCCTCCTTCACTCATGCTGCCAAACATGCCCTCGTAAAACTGACTATCCTACCGATCCTTGACTTTGGCGATGTCATTTACAAAATAGCCTCCAACACTCTACTCAGCAAATTGGATGTAGTCTATCACAGTGCCATCCGTTTTGTCACCAAAGCCCCATATACTACCCACCATTGTGACCTGTACGCTCTTGTTGGCTGGCCCTCACTACATATTCGTCGCCAAACCCACTGGCTCCAGGTCATCTATAAATCACTGCTAGATAAATCCCCGTCTTATCTTAGCTCACTGGTCACCATAGCAACACCCACCCGTAGCCTGCACTCCAGCAGGTATATCTCACTGGTCATCCCCAAAGCCAACACCTCCTTTGGTCGCCATTCCTTCCAGTTCTCTGCTGCCAATGACTGGAACGAACTGCAAAAATCTCTGAAGCTGGAGACTCTTATCTCCCTCACTAACTTTAAGCGTCAGTTGTCAGAGCAGCTTACCGATCACTGCACCTGTACACAGCCATTCTGAAATTAGCCCACCAAACTACCTCATCCCATATTGTTATTTATTTTGCTAATTTGCACCCCAGTATCTCTATTTGCACATCATCTTTTGCACATCTATCATTCCAGTGTTAATACGAAATTGTAACTATTTTGCACTATGGCATATTTATTGCCTTACCTCCATAACTTACTACATTCGCACACACTGTATATATATTTTCTGTTGTATTTTTGACTTTATGTTTTGTTTACCCCATATGTAACTCTGTGTTGTTGTTTTTACCGCACTGCGTTGCTTTATCTTGGCCAGGTCGCAGTTGTAAATGAGAACTTGTTCTCAACTGGCTTACCTGGTTAAATAAAGGTGAAATAAAACAAATAAAAAAAGCGGAGGTGTGTGTGTGTGAGAGAGAGAGAGTGAGTCTTGGTGTGCAATCTTGTAAACTCCAGTATTATTTACCACAATCTCCTGCATACTTTACAGGAAGCTCATTTATATTCCTGGAGGCAGGTAGGCATGTGCGTGCGTTTGTGTGCCAGTGTCACGATCGTTATGGAAAGAAGCGAACCAAGGCACAGCGTGAGAAGCGTACATCTTTATTACTTGTACACACAACGAACCAAAACAATAAACGATACGTGAAGTCCTAGGTTAAATACACAAACCCTCCGGAACAAGATCCCACAAAACAAAAGTTCCAACAGGCTGCCTAAGTATGGTACCCAATCAGAGACAACGAGAATCAGCTGCCTCTGATTGGGAACCACCCTGGCCAACATAGATCCACACGATCTAGAACATAAACCTAGAAAACTAAACATAGAAACTAACACCCTGGCTCAACATTAAAGAGTCCCCAGAGCCAGGGCGTGACAGCCAGGGCATCTGCATAAAATAAACAACAGGGGGTGGTGTTGCATTCACTCAAGTGGTGTTGTGTCTGTCTGCATGTGTCTGTTTTACTGTATCTCTGTGCATAAGCACTGTGTACAGTATGACTAAGTGGTATGGAATGATATAACCTACGTGTTGTGTGGTATTATATGCAGCCAGGTCACCCGTGATACAAGTCAGTCTTCAACACCCATCCATGTCTGAGCACATCGGGAGATGACGTGGAAACCGGCCACTAGGGGTAACAGTGAGCGCTGTTACCTTCAAGTTGGTTTGGGTTTTGCTAGGGTGTTGTGGACGGGAACGGCGGATAGGCGTAAGCATCTGCCTCTGGTGCCAATGGCATGTTTGAATCAAGCGATAGAAAGTTGCTTTTGAGATGATTTTCTTCAAGCCTATCCCAAACCTTAACCCTTACCTTAACCATTTGGAGTTAATGCCTAACTGTAAGAATTCAGAGTTAATGCCTAAACTTAACCTTAAACACTTGACATTTGGAACAACGTTTGAGAAAACATGGATGAACCTCTAATTTTGACGTGAGACTGTGAGAGTTGATAGATTATATGTGAATGAATGCCACTTTTTGCTAGTGAATATATGTGTGAATGAAGCTTTGATTCTCAATTAAATAGAGTCCACATTATTCTCCATCCCAGCATACCACACACACACACAGATATGACAGAGGAGTCAGAGGAGGAGCAAGGTAGTGAAGAACAAGGAATAAATTAGGCTGACTCACAAGAGCCCGAAAGAGAGGGACAGAGAGCTGAGGAGAAGGAGAGAAGAGAAGAGATAAGACTGGAGAACTGGATTCGATAGCAGAGACAGGACACACAAAAGCAAAGAGATGGGGGGAATGGGTCAGGGAGGGAAGGAAGTAGGCCTAATGCATAAAAGAGGGATGGAGATGGAGAGATAGTGAGTAAATGTTGCCATGAGCAGCGTTGGTGTTGGTGGGCGCGTGGCTATTGTTGGAGCCACAAAGTGAAATTAGTCCGCCACCTGTCTGGCACTCGTGAGAGGAAAACGGAAGAACCAGGGGGGACAAGGCCAACACAGGCACCGCCACAACCAAGCACGCTCAAAACCACTGTCTATACAGAGTTCTCTAATTGGCAAACGTTTCCCAGAAATCATGGTGACAGAGTGTGTGTTGCCCTCAGGTGCAGATCTAGGATCAGTTTACTGTCTCCAAATCAGACCCTTAACTAATAAGGAGGCCATCAGAAAACTGACCATTGATCAATATCCCACAGGGTTGGGGATGGGGTCAATTCCATTTCAATTCCAGTCAATTTGCAAAGAAAACCAAATTACAATTACAATTACAAATGTTCCATATTGAAAAGTATTGAAGATAATTAGAATTTCAGTGTACTTCCTGAATTGACTGGAATTTAAATGGAATTGACCCCAACCCTGGTGTCCAAGGGCATCTCCATCTGACTCAGAAAGGGCAAATTGAGAGACTTTTAAACTTTTACACAAGTTTGTTTTCCTTTGAAGGAGAGGAAGTTCAGTGAGTTTAGATTAAAAGGAGAGAAGCAGACAGGCCCAGTAGTTTGGGGACATAAATTACCTTACATGTCAAAGTTACAAAAACATTCAACAAAGACCCACTGTGTACTCAACTGGATAAATTCAATAATTCATTATAACACACTGTGGAGAATACTATTTATTCTGTCCAAGACTTATGAGCAACGAGAAAACTCTTTCATCAAGACAAAGCTTTGTTTTATATATTTTTGCTGTCGCTATCTTTATCTTGTGTATCTGGGTATCCTGTGATTGGTACAGTCTGTCATGGAGCAGCAACACCTGTTTATCTCTCCAATATCCATCTCGTATATGTTTAATCCATAAAATATAGTATGTGTAATTTGGATCTCTGTGACAATATACTTTTGAAATGAAAGATTGTTTGTCATTGCACCGCCCTCTCCTCATTGAACGCCATTATCAATTTGCCAACCCCATATTCTCTCCATTGTTCAATCAAGAGCTTTGTGATTTATGTCTTTAACTGGAACGCGCTCAACAAATGCAATTTATTATGAATCACTCTGTGTTTGGTTTAGCTTTTACCTATACAGAATATTGACCATAAGGTATTGACCCATGCATTTGAGCATTTAGCTATTTTCTACCTTTGTCAGTGGCGTGAATGAGTCATTGGAAATTAACATTAAATTATTCAGTTAAACACACACACACACACAATTTACACCCCACACACACGCCCTCACACCCTAAGTAGAAAAGAGCAATTAACTATCAACAAGAACCCATTTCTAGGTAATAGCAGTGTAATGCAGGTGTGTCCTCTCCAGGCTCAAAGCAATATCTCCTCAACACTCACTCTCTGCTGAAGGCTACAGACAACTAATCAAATCAAATGTTAATTGTCACATGCTTCATCAAAATAAAGTATAAAAAAGTATAATATATATATATTTTTAAATATAGAAACAGTGACACGAGGAATAAATACACAGTAAATAACTAATAACAATGACGAGTAAAAATAATGTCTATATACGGGGAGTACCAGTACCGAGTCGATGTGCAGGGGTAGGAGGTCATTGAGGTAGCTAAGGTACTGCCTTCAGAAAGTATTCACACCCCTGGACTTTTTCCACATTTTGTTGTGTTACAAAGTGGCATTAAAATTGATTTAATTGTGGGATTAAAATTGATTTAATTGTAATATTTTGTCAATGATCTACACAAAATATTCCTTAATGTCAAAGTGGAAGAAAAATTCAAACATTTGTAAAAACAAGTATGAAAAATAAAACACTAACACAGTATATCTTGATTACATAAATATTCAACCCCCTGAGTCAATACATGTTAGAATCACCTTTGGCAGCGATTACAGCTGTGAGTCTTTCTGGGTAAGTCTCTAAGAGCTTTGCACACCTGGATTGTCAATATTTGCACATTATTATTTATGGAAGAGATGGAGACCCGCACACTGTCGAAAAAAGGAATATGTCCAAAACTGAGGCTTGAACGCAAAATAAAGATGTTTATTAAAACATCATGGTGCCCAAAAAATCATAATGCAAGAAAGTGCATAAATGAAAGGTGAAAACAAAACACAAACGTTTCGGCCTCAGGCCATCATCTGTGTAAATTGTCCGCACACACAACTGACTTCTATTTCAAGGATAATTGTATATGTCACATTATTATTTTTTTTATTCTTCAAACTCTGTCAAGTTGGTTGTTGATCATTGCTAAACAGCCATTTTCAAATCTTGCCATGGGTTTTTAAGCCGATTTAAGTCAAAACTGTAACTAGGCCACTCAGGAACATTCAATCGTGTCTTGGTAAGCAACTCCAGTGTATATTTGGCCTTGTGTTTTAGGTTATTGTCCTGCTGAAAGGTGAATTTGTCTCGCAGTGTCTGTTGAAGAGCAGACCGAACCAGGTTTTCCTCTAGGATGTTGCCTGTGCTTAGCTCTATTCCATTTATTTTTATCCTAAAAACTCCCTAGTCCTTGCCAATGACAAGCATACCCATAACAGAATGCAGCCACCACCATGCTTGAAAATATGCAGTGGTACTCAATGATGTGTTGTGTTGTATTTGCCCCAAACATAACACTTTGTATTCAGGACATACACTGAGTATATAAAACATTTCCATGACATAGACTGACCAGGTGAATCCAGGTGAAAGATATAATCCCTTATTGATGTCACTTGTTAAATCCACTTCAATCAGTGCAGATGAAGGGGAGGAGACAGGTTAAATAATTATTTTTAAGCCTTGAGACAATTGAGACATGGATTGTGTATGTGTGCCATTCAGAAGGTGAATGGGCAAGTCAAAAGATTTAAGTGCCTCTGAATAGGGTATGGTAGTGGGTGCCAGGCGCACCGGTTTGTGTCAAGAACTGCAATGCTGCTGGGTTTTTCACGCTCAACAGTTTCCAATGTGTATCAAGAATGGTCCACCTTGACCCAACTATGGGGAGCATTGGAGTTAACATGGGCCAGCATCCCTGTGGAACGCTATCGACACCTTGTAGAGTCCATGCCGATGAATTGAGGCTGTTCTGAGGGCAAAGGGGGGTGCAACTCAATATTAGGAAGGTGTTCCTAATGTTTGGTATACTCAGTGTAAAGTTCATGTCTTCACAGTTTTACTTTAGTGCCTTATTGCAAACAGGATGCATGTTTTGGAATATTTATATTCTGTGCAGGCTTCCTTCTTTTCATTCTGTCATGTAGGTTATTATTGTGGAGTAACTACAATGTTGTTGATCCATCCACAGTTTTCTCTTATCACAGCCATTAACTGTTTTAAAGTCACCATTGGCCTCATGGTGAAATCCTTGAGCGGTTTCCTTCCTCTCCGGCAACTGAGTTAAGAAGGAAGCCTGTATCTTTGTAGTGACTGGGTGTATTGGTCCACCATCCAAAGTGTAATTAATAACTTCCCCATGCTCAAAGGGATATTCAATGTCTGCTTTTTCCCCCATCTACCAACAGGTGCCCTTCTTTGCGAGGCATTGGTAAACCTTCCTGGTCTTTGTGGTTGAATCAGTGTTTGAAATTCACTGCACAGCAGATAATTGTATGTGTGGGGTACAGAGATGAGTCAGTCATCCAAAAATCATGTTAAATACTATTATTGCACACAGAGTGAGTCCATGCAATTTATGTGACTTGTTAAGCAGATTTTTACTCCTGAACTTATTTAGGCTTGCCATAACAAAGGGGTTGAATACTTATTGACTCAAGACATTTCAGCTTTTCATTTTTTATTCATTTCTAAACATTTCTAAAAACATAATTCCACTTTGACATTATGGGATATTGTGTAACAGGCCAGTGACACAAAATCTCAATTTAATCAATTTAAAATTCAGGCTGCAACACAACACAAAATGTGGAAAAAGTCAAGGGTGGTGAATACGTTCTGAAGGCATTGTACATATAGGTAGGGTTGAAGTGACTAGGTAACAGGACAGATAATAGACAGTAGCAGCAGTGGGTAGCCATTTGAGTAGCTATTTAGCAGTCTTGTTTAGCAGTCTTATGGCTTGGGGGTAGAAGCTGTTCAGGGTCCTGTTGGTTCCAGACATGGTGCACTGATACTGCTTACCGTGCGATAGCAGAGAGAACAGTCTATGGCTTGGGTAGCTGGAGACTTTGACAATATTTTGGGCCTTCCTCTGACACCACCTTGTATATATGTCCTGGATGGCAGGGATCTCAGCCCCCGTGATGTACTGGGTCGTACTCATCACCCTCTGTAGCTGTCACGCCCTGGCCTATAGAACTCTAGCTAGTTTGGTCAGGGTGTGAATATATTCTAGGTTTTGTATTTCTATGTTTGGCCGGGTGTGGTTCCCAATCAGAGGCAGCTGTCGCTCGTTGTCTCTGATTGGGGATCATACTTAGGCAGCCAGTTTTCCTGCCTGCGTTGTGGGATTTTGTTATGTTCATGTTTAGGCTTGTGTGTTAGCCTTTGGACCGTCACGGTTAAGTTTGTTGTTTTGGTTACTGTTTCGTGTGTTTATTAGTTAATAAACATGTTCGCTGTTCACGCTGCACCTTGGTCTGTCCCGTTCCTTAACGTACGTGACAGAAAATCCCACCCGACCTGGACCAAGCAGTGTGCCGAGGAGGAGCAGAGAGGATGGACTTGGCAGGAGATAAGAGAGGATCTGGCAAGAAAGAGGGAGGCCCTGAAAGGGATCAGGGTGGAGAGACAGCCCCAATAATTTTTTTTGGGGGGGCTAAAAGGGTGGTCGGGGAGCGACAGAGAGGAGCCCCGACCACTGCACTCGTGGGGGCTCAAGGAGGAGTCCTCACAGGAGGACGGGGCGCGGAGTGTAAAGAACGGAGACAGTCATAGACCTCCAGCGCCGGTTCCCAGTCCGGTACGCCCCGTACCTGCTCCCCGCACCAAGCCAGTGGTGCGTGTTCCCAGTCCGGCCCGGCCTGTTCCTTCTCCCCGCACCAAGCCAGTGGTGCGTGTTCCCAGTCTGGTACGCCCCGTACCTGCTCCCCGCACCAAGCCAGTGGTGCATGTTCCCAGTCCGGCCCGGCCTGTTCCTGCTCCCCGCACCAAGCCAGTGGTGTGTGTTCCCAGTCCGGTACGCCCTGTTCCTGCTCCCCGCACCGAGCCATTGGTGCGTGTTCCCAATCCGGCCCGGCCTGTTCCTGCTCCTCGCACCAAGCCAGTGGTGCGCATCGCCAGTCTGGCCCGGCCTGTCCCTGCTCCTCGCACCAAGCCAGTGGTGCGCGTCACCAGTCCGGCCCGGCTTGTTCCTGCTCCTCGCACCAAGCCAGTGGTGTGCGTCGCCAGTCCGGCCCGGTCTGTCCCTGCCCCTCGCACCAAGCCAGTGGTGCGCGTCGCCAGTCCGGCCCGGCCTGTTCCTGCTCCTCGCACCAAGCCAGTGGTGCGCGTCGCCAGTCCGGCACGGCCCGTGCCCGTTCCACCGGTGCCTGGTCCGGCACCGGTCAGCGGCTCCACTCCGGAGCCAGAGCAGTCCGCTCCACCGGTGCCTAATCCAGCTCCGGTCAGCGGCTCCACGCCGGAGCCAGAGCAGTCCGCTCCACCGGTACCTGATCCAGCTCCGGTCAGCCGGAGCCGCCACCGAGGCTAGAAGCCCACCCGGACCCTCCCCTATTCAGTCAGGTTTGTGCGGCCAGAGTCCGCACAAACCATCACGCCCTGGCCTATAGAACTCTAGCTAGTTTGGTCAGGGTGTGAATATATTCTAGGTTTTGTATTTCTATGTTTGGCCGGGTGTGGTTCCCAATCAGAGGCAGCTGTTGCTCGTTGTCTCTGATTGGGGATCATACTTAGGCAGCCAGTTTTCCTGCCTGCGTTGTGGGATTTCGTTATGTTCATGTTTAGGCTTGTGTGTTAGCCTTTGGACCGTCACGGTTAAGTTTGTTGTTTTGGTTACTGTTTCGTGTGTTTATTAGTTAATAAACATGTTCGCCGTTCACGCTGCACCTTGGTCCGTCCCGTTCCTTAACGTACGTGACAGTAGCGCCTTGCGGTCGGGTGCCTTACAGTTGCCGTACCAAGCGGTGATGCAGCCAGTCAAGATGCTCTCAATGGTGCAGCTGTAGAACTTTTTGAGGATCTGAGGGCCCATGCCAAATATTTTCATGCTCCTGAAGGGGAAGAGGCGCTGTTGTGCCCTCTTGACAACTGTGTGGGTGTGTGTGGACCATGTTAATTCCTTAGTGATGTGGACACAGAGAAACTTGAATCTCTCAACCCTTTTCACTGTGGCCACGCAGTCGTGGGTGACCAGGAAGTACAGGAGGGGACTAAGCACACACCCCTGAGGGGCCCTCGTGTTGATAGTCAGCGTGGCAGATGTGTTGTTGCTTACCCTCAGCGCCTGGGGGTGGCCCGTCAGGAAGTCCAGGATCCAGGTGCAGAGGGAGGTGTTCAGTCCCATGGTCCTGATTATGGTGTTGAATGCTGAGCTGTAGTCAATTAACAGCATTCTTACATAGGTATTCCTTTTGTCCAGCTGGGTGAGGGCAGTGTGGAGTGCAATAGAGATTGCGTCATCTGTGGATCTGTTGGGGCAGTATGTGATTTGGAGTGTGTCCAGGGTGTCTGGGATGATGGTGTTGATGTGAGCCATGACCAGCCTTTCAAAACATTTCATGGCTATAGATGTGAGTGTGTTAGTAAATTAGGCAGGTTACCTTGGCTTTCTTGGGCACAGGGACAATGGCGGTCTGCTTGAAACAAGTTGGGTCAGAGGTAGGTTGAAAATGTCAATGAAGGCACTTGCCAATTGGTCAGCGCATGCTCTGAGTATGCGTCCTGGTATTCTGTCTGACCCCAATGCCTTGCGAATGTTAACCTGTTTAAAGGTCTTACCCACATCGGCTACGGAGAACAAGATCAAACAGACGTCCGGAACAGCTGGTGCTCTCATGCATGGTCTAGTGTTGCTTGCCTCGAAGTGAGCATAGAAGGCATTTAGCTAATCTGGTAGGCTTGCGTCGCTGGGCAGCTTGCAGCTAGGTTTCCCTTTGTCATCCATGATAATTTTGCAAACCCTGCCACATCCGTCAAGCGTCAGAGCCGGTGTTGTAGAATTCAATCTTAGTCCTGTATTGATGCTTTGCCTGTTTGATGTTTCATCTGAGGTCGTAGCAGGATTTCTTATAAGCGTCCGGATTACTGTCCCGCTCCTTGAAAGCGGCAGCTCTAACTTTTAGCTCAGTGCGGGTGTTGCCTGTAATCCATTGCTTCTGGTTGGGGGAATGTACAGTGCATTTGGAAAGTATTCAGACCCCTTGACTTTTTCCACATTTTGTTACGTTACAGCCTTATTCTAAAATGTATTAAATTAATGTTTTCCCTCATCAATCTACACACAATTCCCCAAATGTATAAAAAATAAAAAACTGAAATACCTTATTTACATAAGTATTCAGACCCTTTGCTATGAGATTAGAAATGTAACTCAGGTGTATCCTGTTTCCATTGATCATCATTGAGATGTTTCTACAACTTGATTGGAGTCCAACTGTGGTAAATTCAATGATTTGGAAAGGCACACACCTGTCTGTATAAGGTCCCACAGTTGCCAGTGCATACCAGAGCAAAAACTAAGCCATGAGGTCGAAGGAATTGTCTGTAGAGCTCAGAGACAGGATTGTGTCGAGGCACAGATCTGGGGAATGGTACCAATTTGTTTTTGCTGCATTGAAGGTCCCCAAGAACATAGTGGCCTCCATCATTCTTAAATGGAAGAAGTTTGGAACAACCAAGACTCTTCCTAGAGCTGGCCGCCCGGCTAAACTGAGCAATCGGGGGAGAAGGGCCTTGGTCAGGGAGGTGACCAAGAACCCAATGGTCACTCTGACAGAGCTTGAGAGTTCCTCTGTGGAGATGGGGAACCTTCCAGAAGGACAACCATCTCTGCAGCACTCCACCAATCAGGCCAGGCGGAATCAACTCCTCAGTAAAAGGCACATGACTGCCGGCTTGGAGTTTGCCAAAAGGCACCTAAAGGACACTCAGACCATGGGAAACAAGATTCTCTGGTCTGACGAAACCAAGATTGAACTCTTTGGCCTGAATGCCAAGCGTCACGTCTGGAGGAAACCTGGCACCATCCCTACGGTGAAGCATGGTGGTGGCAGCATCAAGCTATGGGGATGTTTTTCAGCGGCATGGACTGGGAGACTAGTCAGGATTGAGGGAAAGATGAACAGAGCAAAGTACAGAGAGATCCTTGATGAAAACCTGCTCCAGAGCACTCAGGACCTCAGACTGGAGTGAAGGTTCACCTTCCAACAGAGCAACGACCCTAAGCACACAGCCAAGACAAAGCAGGAGTGACTTCGGGACAAGTCTCTGAATGTCCTTGAGTGGCCCAGTCAGAGCCCGAACTTCAACACGATCGAACATTTCTGGAGAGACTTGAAAATAGCTGTGCAGCGACTCTCCCCATCCAACCTGACAGAGCTTGAGAAAATATGCAGAGAACAATGGTAGAAACTCCCCAAATACAGGTGTGCCAAGCTTGTAGCGTCATACCCAAGAAGACTCAAGGCTGTAATCGCTGCCAAAGGTGCTTCAACAAATGACTGAGTAAAGGGTCTGAATACTTATGTAAATGTAATATTTCAGTTTTTTATTTGTAATACATTTGCAAAAATGTCTAAAAACCTGTTTTTGCTTTGTTATTATGGGATATTGTGTGTAGATTGATGAGGGGGGGAAAACAATTTAATCATTTTAGAATAATGCTGTAACGTAACAAAATGTGGAAAAAGTCAAGGTGTCTGAATACTTTCCGAATGCACTGTATGTCTTGAAGGTGCTCAGAAATACGTAAAGGATGTTTTGTATGGCTCTGAGGCCAGGCTGCACTGGTACATGCTGGAACTGTCTTTTATAATCATGTGTTCTGAGTGTTTCTCCATAATCTCCAAAGTATTCTCCTTCAATTTATACCATGCCTACGTGTACCCATCTCATATTTGCTATGCTCTTAGCATTTACATTTGGGTGTCCATATGGGTAAAAAGTCCTGTAGGCTATGAATGAATGGATTAAGGATTTAGGATTATGGTGGCAGTAACATTTCAGAGGAAGGTCTCACCAGAACATTTGATTCCTGAGTGACTGAGTCCAATTCCAGGGTGTGGATTACTGTCTGTCTGGCTTGTGTTCCCAATATAAATGTTATAAGCCATTTTATGGAATCACCTGGCAATGCAATTCAATGACACATAACATATTTGTTTTTTCCCAAAAAATAATTATTGTGGGGGGGGTTATTGAGCTATAAAAGAAGAAAGGAAATACTTTTTGATCTTGTCTCATCACTGCAACTCCCCAACGGGCTCGGTAGGTGAAGGTCGAGTCATGCGTCCTCCGAAACATGACCAGCCAACCCACGCTTCTTAACACCCTCCCGCACCAATGTGTCGGAGGAAACACTGTTCACCTGATGACCGAGGTCAGCCTGCAGGCGCCCGGCCCGCCACAAGAGCGCAATGAGCCAAGTAAAGCCCCCCCGGCCAAACCCTCCCCTAACCCAGATGACGCTGGGCCAATTATGCGCCGTCCTATGGGACTCCAGATCACGGCCGGTTGTGATACAGCCCGGGATCAAACCCGGGTCTGTAGTGATGCCTTTAGCACTGCCATGCAGTGCCTTAGACCGCTGTGCCACTCGGGAGGCCCACGAATGAGCTTTTAACAGACTGATTTCTATCTTTTAATTTTAATGTGATACACACGTGCTCTGCAATAAAAACTAAATAATACATTAGGACACCCCTAGAACGGTATCTTCAGACACTCCCCTCTGAATTTACCTGGCCACTGAATCAAGTATGGTTAACCGCATACTTGGAGTGTCTGAAAGTGGGTGTTGCAAAATAAGTGGTTGGATCAACAGCGATGGGTGTAACATCAGCGCTCCATTATTGGTTAGACCGGCCATTGCCAGGTGCACCCACCGCTGGTCAGCTTAATCTTTACATAGCAGGTTAAGAGAACTAACGTATGCAGGTTAGGAGAATTAACATAGCAGGTTAGGATAATTAACGCTGGCAGGTTAGGAGGATGAGGTTAAGGTTAAGGTTAGGAAAAGGGTTAGGGTTAGGCTTAGCTAAAATGCGTAGCAGGTTAGGATAATTAACATGGCAGGTTAGAAGATTTAATGTGGCAGGCTAGGAGAATGAGGTTAAGGTTAGGAAAAGGGTTAGGTTTAGCTAAAATGCTACAGTTGTCAACAATTGACTCATCATGCAGCCCAATCAGCCACGCAAAACGGACTTGAGTGGCATCAAATCTGCCCAATTAGCTGATTCGCTTTCCATCCATCCCCTTCTGTTGATCCTTCCACTTATTTTGACACGCCCACTTTCAGACACTCTAGGTATGACTCCACTGAATTGACATTCACGATACCTGGAAAATAAAACAGCTTTCAACACAGACACACCAGTTTCTAAACATTTCAGAACAGCGTAGCAGAAGAGAACAACAAAGTATCTTTCAACGTTATATTTGACTGACAAAACGTCAAGGTGCAAGCAAGCGTTTAAAAGATTTTGCTAAAATTAAGCGGAACCCTGAATTTTCGCTGTTCGTAAAACTTCAGAGGACAGACTGTACCATTTGAACAAGCTAGAGGGGCGTGTCGTACAACTCCAAGCCACACAAGTCCCGCCTCTGTGTAGATCCTGGAAGAGATTTGGGGATATAAAATGAAGGAACTCTGGTATGCAGCACTTCTGAGTTCATCTCATAAACGTCATCAGCTTCATGACACATTAATTAGACTCATGTTCTAATCACTCGAAAACAAGAGAGAGCATTTGTGTCTCACTGCAACCTCAAAATATTTCCTCACCCGGTCTCTCTGGCACTTCTGCCTGTAGCGCAAGCCACACAGCGCAGCCATGGCCGGCGACGATCAGCGGGCGCTACAGTATGAACAAACTTTGGTAAGTTAACTTGTTGCCACTTCAACTTCACTTCTTTACAAAGTGACAGCGGTGTGTGTTGGCCGTGGTGCCTGTTGAGCCAATGTCGTTCATTGTTTTTACGTTGCTGAGAAGCGCTCAACCCCGGGGTTGCTGAGAAGCGCTCAACCCCGTTCTCTTTAGAGGAGTTGAGCGTTCCTCAGTTAGCGCCTGGGCTGGTTAGACTACGTTTGGTAAAATGAGAGGTCACGACATGCTTATGACAGAGGTTTATGATTTCACTCTCACAGTTGGTCAAAGAAAGGGTATTTTAAAACTGCATTGAATGGGTATAAATTCGTTCAGTTATTCACAATGTACATACAGTAAAGACAGTCCTTGTCAGGCGCTATTTTGAAAACACATCTGGATTTGGCCAGAACAATTATCTCTCTCTCTCTCTCTCTCTCTATCGCCAACGCTTAATGCATAGGCTACAATAGGTACATAGTAGGAGTAGTAGCGATCTATTCCGTGCACGAGTAAATTGTGTTCTCATCTTCAAACAAACAATACAGTAGTCAGTGCATCTATGTGCCTAGTGCGACCGTGCTTGTGGGTTGCATCGGCATGTTCGACCCAACAATGGGTGCCTTTATTGTTTCCTGGTGGATTGAGAGCCATAATGCGAGGATAATTAATAGGCAAGAAATCCCCACGTGTATACAACAACACACAGTTGACACGTGGAATATTAATAGATTAATTAAGGATGACCTGTTCTAGGGAAGTGAGGGTCGATATAGTTTCAAAGAGGATATTTGACACGTTCTCCTTTGGGCATGACGGGCTCAACAGGTGGTCCGCACCAGCGCACCTGAGGCGAAATGTTTATTAATGTATGCCGCACATATCTGAGCCCTTTCCCCACTTGGTTTAGGCTATATAACCAGTGGAGTGCTTTGACTGAGTGCACTGCTTTGAATAGAAATCAAATGCGTCCTTTGCTGCTGTTTGGTATGGAAACCAACAGCCCCGATACGCACTGTGGTCGACCTAGGCCTATTCTATGGCCCCGGGATTGAATGGGTGAATTGGATCGAGGCGCAGAAGCGGTTGTCAGCCATGCGTGATGATTTTAACCCTAAAAGCGCCAGATTTATAGTTTAAAAGGTAATTTTTGACCCCAAATTGATAATCATTGCAAACAGACACTGTCAGTGAAGCAGTAACACTGTTTTATTAACCTTTTGTAACACTGGTAAATGGTTTAAATTCCCCCAAAATAAGCATTTACTTTTAACACACTTATAGTCAAAACGTGTTGTGTTTCTGTGATACTCAAAAGCTGAGAAATTGTCAATTAAACTAATCTGACATATCGATATTTAGGCGCTGGTGCATTCAGACTTTTAGCTCCAACTTTGGAATGCAATGGGGTATCAACTCGGCAGTGTTTCGGTTAGGAAAATGTGGCTCTGGACATTTGACCGGCTGCATTTAAAATTTAATTGACATTTGAGAAATTTTATGGACACATATGCAGTGGGTGCGTAACCTGATTAGGGCGTCCACTCATGGTGCTCAGAATGACAGAAATCACATTTACATTTTTATTTATCTGCGTAAAAAAATGTATGTCAAAAGCCGGCTATTACCGGCTAATGTAAACCCTGCAACTCAGTTCCAATTGCATCTGAAAGATGAGACTCTTGACTTGGTATAAAGACATTGACTGGAAGCTAAATATGTATTTACATTTTTTGTAATTTTTTTAGTTAGTGGCTGCCACTCCCCACAGAGGCCACATCTGGGGTGGCTCCATATCTATATCTTAACAGGGTCCATACATCTACCTCTGTGCCAAATTTGGTGCTTTTTATCACAAAGTTTACTATTGAGTCCAGATTTTCAGTTTAGCCATGCACCACTAGTTTACAAAATAGATCATTTTTAATTCCTCCATATTAACACAGAAATCATGGTAAATTGTTTTGTTTTTTGTCGGGAACTAGTTGCATGACAGTCCTAACATTTCAGAAGGATAAAAAAAAGGTTTGGAAATTATGACATTTTTGAAAAATGTACCCGTCTGTGCTTTTAGGGTTAAAGTATCTCCGCTTAACTTTAAAGTATCTCGCTAATGTGTAGCCCAGGACAGACCGTCCTAGGCTACACATTAGCGCAGATACTTTAAATGTAAAGGCCCACTGAAGCGCGCAACTGTAACTTCTGAAAAGAACAGTTGGGTCTGTTTTTCTTCTATTTAAAGTTTATTTTTACTGAGACTTCCCCCTCGCTGTGTGTGTGTGTGTGTGAGAGAGATTACACAACGAGCTGCCCTCTGATTCATCGCTGGGCACTCTGTCACCCTTGCGGGGTCTCCAACAGGCTGTCTGTGAGCTCCTATCTCTGAGGAGTCACTGAACCGATTCATTTTCTAGTCTCTCTCTCTCTTTTCTCTCAGACTTCCTCTCTCTATTCCCTTCCTCTTTAGCTACACTGTGAGTCACCGTGACACTGTTCCTTTGTGCCACATTGGCAGCGGCGGTGGTTGTGTGGGCATCGTATGTGAGGTAGAACTGAGAGACTACTGTAGCTATATCAGAAAGACTAGTTCCACATCACGACACCACAACAAACAGCTATAATAAACAAACCAGCTGTCCCACTTACATTGGGTGTTGTATGTCACCCTTTATGTAGTAAGTATGATATAGATTCAATATAGGAGTGCTTATGAAGACTATATGCGTGCTCTATATATGTTTTGGTTCATTTAAAGTGGGACCATCACCGACAGAAGAAAATGGTTGATAAACAGCAAAGGGTGGCCCTCAGCTGTCTACCCCTCTATTTAGTGCATGGCATTCTGCCACACTTGTCCCCCCTCTCTCTCTCTATCACCTTGTCTCTTTGAATTCCAGGTACCATCCCTCTATCCTCTTGTGGCTTCTCACACAGTCCACTCTCAATCTTCCTGTCTCCTCTCAGACATACACATGCACGTGCACACACACACACTCTCCTCTCTCTCTGTCTTGTCCTCTCACTTTCACAGCAGTTTTTATGATTCTTTGGCCCACTTTGACATGCATCTTTTAATGTGACTATTGGCTAGCTCCAGCTCAGGGCCTATCCATAAAGAATAAGTTGAAGTCCAAGCGCTCCGGCGTTCAGGACAAATGGGGCATTAATGGGTTTAGCCCGCAGGAGACGCGATGTCCCTGGACATCCCTAAATGTCAGTTGTCCCTCTCTGAACCCCCCCAATCTGTCTGTGTTCCCACTGTATTCTTTGGAAGTTCTGTATTCCAAAGTAGGCCACGGGACTACAGCGCTAGTGTTCCGAGGTCTGTTTATTTTTTGGAACGCTGTTACATTCTGCTCGTCATTACCCCTGCAACACCCCCTCGTTCCCAGGAGTCTTAACTCATTGATTTTCCTGTTCTTTATTTCTCTCCTCCCTCACTCCCTTCCTCTGTGTCCCTCATTTACAGACAGCAGATTGTCAGGGCCTGTTCTCTCTGGCTGGGTTTAATGGCTTGTTGTTTTTGTGGGGCTCATGCCTCGACCTGGCTAATGGGCCGTGGGTGGGAGTGTGTGTGTCGGTTGGTGAGAGAGTATA
Organism: Coregonus clupeaformis; assembly: GCF_020615455.1. NCBI lineage: Eukaryota > Metazoa > Chordata > Actinopteri > Salmoniformes > Salmonidae > Coregonus > Coregonus clupeaformis. The sequence continues at coordinate 31,623,359 of NC_059196.1, forward strand.
CTTGTGTGTGTGTGTTCAGGTAATGAATCGTCACACAACCCTGATAGAGGTGATGAGGGGTCTTTTTAGTGTGTGTGGAGAGGAAATTGTTCAGTGGTTCAGATGAGAGCTATTAGAGCTGATAGATAAGGCAGGACTGAGCCACAGGACAACCTTGGGCCACATTGACTGATGTTTGATCTCCTTTAGCACTGAGCAATAGAGCTGTCGTAGAGCTGTCATATAACTGTCATAGCTTTCACTAAATGACAGGCCACTCTGGAACTTAGCATGGCTGCAGATGTGGAGGCGGGAGAGTGGTCATTGTGATTTGTAAATGACATGAATTCCATTATGACATGAGCCTATGTTATGGAGATAACATGGTTTTCCATTGTGACTTATGTAGGTAACATGATTTTCCTTTCCATTATGACTTATGACATATGGGGAAGATGGATGTTATGTCTGGTGGCAACCAAGGTCTATTTACATTCAGAATAAATCAAGGGATTGTTGATGTTTGTGTGAATATTATAATGATGACCCAAGGCTTTATAGGAAGTGAGGGGAACGAAGTGTCAATCTAGTGTGTGTGTGTGTGTGTGTCTGGCTGTGGCACAAGGTAATTTGTAACCAAGTGTTCTTTGCCTGCTGGTCCTTTCTGTGGTAATCTGGTTTTATGTAGCCGCCAGCTCGTTTGATGTCAGCTCCTGTAGCCATAAAGGAATTTTACCTCTGTTAGTCCCACACACTGCATCCCTTTTTCTTTGTCACTCTTTCCCTCTCTTTAACTATCACTACATCATTCCTTCTCATTAAATGATGGTTGTTTTGTCTTGAGGTCCTATGCGCGCACGTGTGTGTGCGTTTACTGGCAGGAGAAAGGGAACCTTGCATAAGTTTGTTAATAAGGCAATAGGGGATTCCAGATAAGATCAAAAGCATGTGAAGTTCATAGGAGCATGTCAAATGAAAGATACAGTGCCTTGCAAAAGTATTCATCCCACTTGGTGTTTTTTCCTATTTTGTTGCATTAACCTGTAATTTAAATGGATTTTTATTTGGATTTCATGTAATGAAAAATATAGGCCTCCTGTAGCTCAGTTGGTAGAGCATGGCGCTTGCAACGCCAGGGTTGTGGGTTCGATTCCAACTGGGGGCCAGTATGAAAAATGTATGCACTCACAGTTGCCTTATTAACAAACTTACTGTAAGTCGCTCTGGATAAGAGCGTCTGCTAAATGACTAAAATGTAATGGACATTGGTGAAGTGAAATGAAAAAAAATAACAGAAGTGGTGCGTGCATATGTATTCACCCCCTTTGCTATGAAGCCCCTAAATAAGATATGGTGCAACCAATTACCTTCAAAGTCACATAATTAGTTAGATTGCACACAGGTGGACTTTATTTAAGTGTCACATGATCTGTCACATGATCTCAGTATATATACACCTGTTCTGAAAGGCCCCAGAGTCTGCAACACCACTAAGCAAGGGGCACCACCAAGCAAGCGGCACCATGAAGACCAAGGAGCTCTCCAAACAGGTCAGGGACAAAGTTGTGGTGAAGTACAGATCAGGGTTGGGTTATAAACAAATATCAGAAACTTTGAACATCCCATGGAGCACCATTTAAATCCATTATTAAAAAATTGAAAGAATATGGCACCACAACAAACCTGCCAAGAGAGGGCCGCCCACCAAAACTCATGGACCAGGCAAGGAGGGCATTAATCAGAGAGGCAACAGAGACCAAAGATAACCCTGAAGGAGCTGCAAAGCTCCACAGTGGAGATTGGAGTATCTGTCCATAGGACCACTTTAAGCCGTACACTCCACAGAGCTGGGCTTTACGGAAGAGTGGCCAGAAAAAAGCCATTGCTTAAAGAAAAAAATAAGCAAACACGTTTGGTGTTCACCAAAAGGCATGTGGGAGACTCCCCAAACATATGGAAGAAGGTACTCTGGTCATATGAGACTAAAATTGAGATTTTTGGACATCAAGGAAAATGCCATGTCTGTGCAAACCCAACATCTCTCATCACCCCGAGAACACCATCCCCACAGTGAAGCATGGTGGTGGCAGCATCATGCTGTGGGGATGTTTTTCATCGGCAGGGACTGGGAAACTGGTCAGAGTTGAAGGAATGATGGATGACGCTAAATACATGGAAATTCTTGAGGGAAACCTGTTTCAGTCTTCCAGAGATTTGAGACTGGGACGGAGGTTCACCTTCCAGCAGGACAATGACCCTAAGCATGCTGCTATAGCAACACTCGAGTGGTTTAAGGGGAAACATTTAAATTACTTGGAATGGCCTAGTCAAAGCCCAGACCTCAATCCAATTGAGAATCTGTGGTATGACTTAAAGATTGCTGTACACCAGTGGAACCAATCCAACTTGAAGGAGCTGGAGCAGTTTTGCCTTGAAGAATAGGCAAAGATCACAGTGGCTAGATGTGCCAAGCTTATAGAGACATACCTCAAGAGACTTGCAGCTGTAATTGCGGCAAAAGGTGTCTCTACAAAGTATTGACTTTGGGGGGGTGAGTAGTTATGCATGCTCAAGTTTTCAGTTTTTTTGTCTTATTTCTTGTTTGTTTCACAATAAAAAATATTTTGCATCTTCAAAGTGGTAGACATGTTGTGTAAATCAAATGATACAAACCCCCAAAAAATCCATTTTAATTCCAGGTTATAAGGCAACAAAATAGGAAAAATGCCAAGTGGGGTGAATACTTTCGCAAGCCACTGTAAGTAACAAGTAAAGGTAGACCTACCAATTAGTTTGTTTTTATTGATATCAAGTTTATGAATTATTAAGCGTCAAACTCTTAATTCTGTTACCAAATCAGTAACTGAATTACTGCAATTAAATTGGCTACGATGGGAAATGTATAGTAGTCACAAACCACAGTTGGGTCACCTGCTACTGTCCTCCCTTCCAATGGCCTACTGTTATGTTCAGCTCATAACTTTTTTTCTTTCTCTTTCGATCTGATGGTCAAAGCAAGACTGTGAAAACAGTCTGGACAACCAGTCCCTTTCACTCTCCCTCTCTCTCTCTGCCTCTTTCTCTCTTTGTCTCTGTCTGTCTGTGTGTGTGCATATTCTCTCCTGTTAATGTCATCTCTCCCGGCTCTTACTGACACCTACCATGACACACACCTACCACCTACCCTCTTTCCATCTACTGTAAAAGCATCCTCACCCACTGAACACCGACTGACATTCGATGTCCATGGACGTTGAAATTTAGTCAATCCACCCTGGCTGGACCAAATCTGAACCAATCATAGACGTCTATGTTTCACAAGTTTGGACAGCACAGTTGAGAAGAGCATGGTAGAGTACATAACAGTAGAGTAGAGTAAAGGACAGTATAATGTAGCCTATTGTACTGTACTTTACTGAACATAGGTGCTGAACTGAAATGCGCTGTCCAAACTTGTGAAACATAGACGTATATGATTTGTTTCAGATTTGGTCTGGTCCGGACCAACCAAATGTGGTCTTGTTTGGGGGCGGTGTTAATTAGAATAATAGCCAGTGTGTAGAATAATACCCAAATATGCAGAGGATATTGCATATTTCTACTTTTGTTTACCTATTCAGGATACATCACCATAAAGAGAATGATATTTATATCCATAATTATGCATTTCTGTATAGTACAGGTCAGGGACCCATGATGTAATTCTGTTACAGGATGTAAATCCACTTCACTTCTACACCTTTCAAACCAAGACGTTTTTCCGCCGACTTTAGCATCCCGACAACTTTTTTCCGACTTTTCTTTATATCTGAAAGGTGTTGTCGTTATCAAAGCCTGAACTTTTATTTTCGTGAACCGACCTAGTCATGATTGCGGTAAAGTTCTGCCTACGGCTTAGTGTGAAATGTAGCTTTTATGCTGAGCCGGCATTGGCACGCACTACACTCTTAAGGTGTTGATTGTTGCTAGGCAGCGCCCATAACTAGGCTGTTACCATCCTCCTGGCAGTTCTAAACTTTGCGAGGCATGTCACTTCACCAATCTCTTCACATAGCCCACCGCATACACTGTTTTCTTAACCACAACTGGATGGATCCATAAAGAATTACTGTTGGAATAAATATCACTGAATGATGAATATATTGGAATAAAGTAGCCTAATGCAACTGAAGACAACAAATTGTTGCTTACTGAAACTCCCAAAGTCATCCAATTGTTATTATACATTTGAAGCAATAGCCTACCTGCGTGTGTTCAACTAGCCTATTTCAGCAATCAGTCTTCATAAATCAATCAATGTCTTTTTTTGTATTTTATTTTTTAATACTGAATCTCCATTTGGATATTGGTTAAGCTACAATTAGGCTGTGGAAATGTTAGCTAAGATGAGGTGAGTACTGCTCATGATCATCTTGTCTAGTTGGCATGGTTATGTAGCTTAACAAGTGGATTATTTTGTTCTTTACTCGAAGTCGCTTAGTAGCCTAGGCCTACTCCCGACCAAAAGCCTGTGACTTGTTTTAATCAATCAATATGATTTTTGTTTCACTGAATCTCTGTCTGTATATTTGGTTAATTATCTGGCTGGGCAAGTAAGTGGAAGTGGTATAGCTCATCTATCATTTTTTTACATTTTAATCATTTAGCAGACTCTCTTATCCAGAGCGACTTACAGTTAGTGAGTGCATAAATTTTTTCATACTCACTGATCAGAAACATTTAGCATGCAATAATGTAGCCTAAATCAAGAGTAGGCCTATCATTTTGCTAACTCACGTATAGGCAATATGTTGTGAAAACTGTTATGAATGTATTGTAATGTTTTTAAAATGTATAACTGCCTACATTTTGCTGGACCCCAGGAGGAGTAGCTGCTGCCTTGGCAGCAGCTAACTGGGATCCATAATAAATAAATAAATAAATACAAACTCCAAAAGCCTGAAGATACTCTCAATGTAAGACCCAAACAAAGCGGAGTGAGGGTAGGAAAGAGATGAAACGTGTATCAAAAAAGCATGGGCTCTGTTTCAAAATATCGCTTTTTTTAAATTTCATATAACAGCGGTTGTGTGGGAAAAATATTATTTGTATTTGATTGTTATATTATTAGCTTACTATAAAATATGTGTGTTGACTGTGATCAGGGTAAGTGAGTATTGTCTGTTTTAATGAACAAAGTAACTAGTGATTTAATGTGTATGGACAGCCAGATTTTTCACTTCAAAATGTTACCAAACAAAAACCATTGATTTCAAAGTTTAACAAACCATACAATAAATAATTTTAACAGTTTCCACTATAGACTGCACAGACCAGAGACTGAATTAATAATGGATTTATTTGTGATGGTGTATATAGTATTAAAATAGACGTCCACCCACATCTGCCCACGCCTACTTCCACTCCTACTTGCCTGCATGTGTACGGGAGGTATAAAATGCTTATCCCGGCAAGAATGTGGTAAAAATGGGACTGTGTGGATTGGGTTCTTAAAAACATTGCCTTATTTTTATGGGCAACCTACTGTAAAGTCTGTCTGTAAAGGGTATTACTGTAGATCAATTACCAAAATATATTTTTTTCAAAGTCAAGGTGTCATGTCATTGCTGACAACCCATTATTTCTGCAGACATCTTTGACTCGTCACATACAAAACTGAGGGAGATCTTACCGAAAATGTTGTTACCAAACTTTGCATCTGCACAGTTCTTCCATTTTACACAGGAAGCGGCACAGGTCCTAATCCAGGCACTTGTCATCTCCCGTCTGGATTACTGCAACTCGCTGTTGGCTGGGCTCCCTGCCTGTGCCATTAAACCCCTACAACTCATCCAGAATGCGGCAGCCCGTCTGGTGTTCAACCTACCCAAGTTCTATCACGTCACCCCGCTCCTCCGCACACTCCACTGGCTTCCAGTTGAAGCTCGCATCTGTTACAAGACCATGGTGCTTGCCTATGGAGCTGTGAGGGGATCGGCACCTCTGTACCTTCAGGCTCTGATCAGTCCCTACACCCAAACGAGGGCATTGCGTTCATCCACCTCTGGCCTGCTGGCTCCCCTTCCTCTGCGGAAGCATAGTTCCCGCTCAGCCCAGTCAAAACTGTTCGCTGCTCTGGCACCCCAATGGTGGAACAAGCTCCCTCACGACGCCAGGACAGCGGAGTCACTCACCACCTTCCACCTTCCGGAGACATTTGAAACCCCACCTCTTTAAGGAATACCTGGGAAAAAAAGATATTGTAAAGTGGTTATCCCACTGGCTATAGGGTGAATGCACCTATTTGTAAGTCGCTCTGGATAAGAGCGTCTGCTAAATGACGTAAATGTTAAATGTGTTTTTGTCAAATGTTCAGTGGAAACTGTTAAAATTATTTATTGTATGGTTTGTTAAACTTTGAAATCAATGGTTTTTGTTTGGTAACATTTTGAAGTGAAAAATCTTAGTCTCCGTGTAATTCCGTTAGTCTAATTGCCCAGCATCAATCCAGTCCTATCATATTCACGGTGTTTCATCATCCATGATAAATACAATACCCCATCTGTAACTTTGTCTAAAGCACAAACTCTAGAACAAAATGAAACGGCCTTTAGAAGAGAAAATAACTATTCTAGTCAACTATTAGCAATAAGGAGGGAGTTGGGACTAAGAACGAATTTGGAGACAAAAGTGTTTTTGATTAGTTGAATAGGAATGAAAGATGGAACTAGAAATGCAAATTTCTTGAAGAAAACGTGGTGTGCTTGTGAGTCCCAAGTAAAGGGTTACCCACTGGCAAGGGGAACGCACCAATTTGTGAGTCGCTCTGGCTAAGAAAAGGAAATAAGCTCCTGTGCTCTGGATAAGAGCGTCTGCTAAATGACTAAAATGTAAATGTAAATGAATGAGTGTGTTGGCATGTTTTAAGGAGCCTTTGATCCAAAGAAAGGTGTGAGGGGTGTGTCGACATAATCCATCATCCATCAAGATTGTGTAAAGATTGTATCTGTGGGGGAGAGGGTGGGGCACTTTTGAATGATAAAAACATATTCCACCTGCATAGCAATCAGTGTTCATAGTTGAGATAAGAGAGGACAAAGAGAGGGAGGCTAGGTGTGACTATTGAGCCCCAACCCAGAGGAGTCTAGGTGCGACTATTGAGCCCCAACCCAGAGGAGTCTAGGTGCGACTATTGAGCCCCATCCCAGAGGAGGCTAGGTGTGACTATTGAGTCCCAACCCAGAGGTAGGTATAGATGGGGTGAATGGTGGGTTCAGAGTCAGATAGTGAAGCCTCTTTCAGTTCCATACCAATTCATCTCACTACTCCGCAGACAGACAGGGAGCAACACATACAGATACCTGTACCTCTGTAATAAAAGGCTTCTTCCCTAAGAGCCAAAGGTCTGAGCACAGGCAGAATTACCATTTATATAGGGTTCATCTAGCAACCTATTTCATTCTCTCTCTCTGTCGGTCTCTTTCATTCTCTCTCACACACACACACACACAGATATATAGAACAGGTAATAAGACTAGCACCAGAGGGTTTGCTGCTCACACTCTCTCAGAAGCACCCACACACATGCATGAGACCAACATACACCCACCTGCTGCTCAACACAATTTCTGCTGCCAATAGACTGAATATGAGCGAATGAGAACGAGAGGAGGAGCAAAAGAGAGGGTGAAAGACCAAACTGCGTGAGGGAGTGTGTATTATCATCCACCAACTAGCCACCCCAGGGGCCACACTATGGGGCCAAAATGAAGGGGATAGTACCAGAGTTAAAAACCATCTCTCTCCTTTTGAAAGTCGATGGGAGGAGTGTACCTGGGGAATGGTAGCCCAGGTAGATGTGAGTTGTCCCCCATCGATCCTGTCTGCTCGCCCTGTCTGCTTGTTCCATCTCTGTGGTCCAGGAGCTGAGCCAAACTTCTGAAGCCTGACAGAGTTCAGTGGAGTCAAAACCCCACCATACAGCCCATCTAAATATAGCAACACCATCCTTCTAGAAACACAGTTCATACTGAAACACTTTTGCACACCTGAAGTGAAGATTTTGTAAATAGAAATCAGGTGTATATAGGCTAAGCCAAAATAAAAACAGTTAAAATAGTCCACCTTCCCCCATTTATAATGGCATAAAATTCTTAGAGCCTCATCTCATCTTGAACTGTCTTTTTAAGAAGTCAGTCTGTAAGGAGGGCCGAACACGCCCCCATTCACATCGACGGGGCTGTAGTGGAACAGGTTGAGAGCTTCAAGTTCCTTGGTGTCCACATCACCAACAAACTATCATGGTACAAACACACCAAGACAGTCATGAAGAAGGCACGACAACACCTTTTCCCCCTCAGGAGACTGAAAAGATTTGGCATGGGGTCCCCAGATCCTCAAAAAGTTATACAGCTGCACCATCGAGAGCATCCTGACTGGTTGCATCACCGCTTGGTATGGCAACTGCTCAGCATCCGACCGTAAGGCGCTACAGAGGGTAGTGCGTACGGCCCAGTACATCACTGGGGCCAAGCTTCCTGCCATCCAGAACCTATATACTAGGCGGTGTCAGAGGAAGGCCCAAAAAATTGTCAAAGACTCCAGTCACCCAAGTCATAGACTGTTCTCTCTGCTTCCGCATGGCAAGCGGTAACGAAGCGCCAAGTCTAGGTCCAAAAGGCTCATTAACAGCTTCTACCCCAAGCCATAAGACTGCTGAACAATTAATCAAATGGCCACCCAGACTATTTACATTGACACTCGCTGTTTATTATCTATGCATAGTCACTTTACCCCTATCTACATGTACAAATTACCTCGACTAACCTGTACCCCCGCACATTGACTCGGCACCCCCTGTATATAGCCTCGTTATTTTATTTGATTGTGTTACTTTTTTATTTTTTTACTTTAGGTTATTTAGTAAATATTTAACTCTATTTCTTGAACTGCATTGTTGGTTAAGGGCTTGTAAGTAAGCATTTCACTGTAAGGTCTACACCTGTTGTATTCGGCGCATGTGACAAATAGAATTTGATTTTTTTATTAAAACAATTCTAAATAAATATTATTTTCACTTTCTGCCTTCTGCCAGTCACCTTGAGTGGAATGTATAGCATACCAAGGCAACTCATGCTAAGTTGACAAATCAAAATATGTCTGCTTCCATTATCGTGTGTGTTTGTGTTCACTCCTGCTATCTATCCAACAGATTTTTGATAGACGTTTTTTTTTTTTTACATATCAGCTGGCTCTCACGAGACAAAGGGCCTACAGGGGATAACACACACCTAAATCACATTGCCACCTCACGCTTGCCCTCAGTCACTAACAACCCCACCATCTCTCCATGGCCGATAAATGTGTCCTTTGATTGCAATCTGCCATTTTATCACCATTTTAAATGTCTGCTGTTTCTTCCTGCTCTAAATGGGGACTGTTTCATTGAGTGCTAAGGCAACCATTCTTTCCAGTGGGGTAGAGGTGCTTAAAGGTAGACCGATATGGATTCTTTTTAGGGCAGATACCAATTTTTGGGTCAAGGAGGCCAATGACCGATATTTTAGGCTGATATTCAATATCATAAAATGTGAACATTTTAATGACAACATTTTCCGGAGACAGCCATGTATGCATTAATGCAACAATTTAATAATACATTTGGCTTTGCTTTTACCCATCTAACTACATAACATAATGGTAATAATTTTATTGGCAAATCTCTTGATAAACTGGGTAACTGAATATGTCATAGGCCTACTCACGATACAGGTGAATGCATATTCAGTAGGAGTGTGTGCATGCGTTGAGTTATTGAGTTTGTTTTGGCTGTTCAGTGGCTGACTTGCTGATCAACAACATTTGCATAGAAGCATCACTCCAGCATGTCAAGCATGTATGGACGGACATCATATAGGCATCGCTGTTGGATTGAGAATATAAAATAACATCTATTCAATGCAAATAGGTCCAAATAGGTGATTTGTGATCACGGATGCTTATGAAACTAGTATTTTAAGGAATATTTTTGTGATCTGAAAAAAATATTTTTTTTCAGCTGTCAGGACGCATCTCTAAACAACTCAACTGCCAGGACGAAATTCGAAACAACTCAATTGGCAAGTTCAGCCATCTGTCAAGAAATGGGCGTGTTGTAACTTGATCCTACTGCTACGATTGAATAGAGCGAGGCTGTAACTCCGCTCCCTTTCACATCTCCTCACGTCTCTCTCCATCGCTCACATCACTTGGTGCGGTTTACTGCTACTATGATAACTAGCTCAATGGCGATGACGTTTGCTAACAAGCCATAAATGTGCATAATATCTAACAAGGAGATCGGGGGTAGGAAAAAAGATGAAACGACGATGCACGTTCTGTCTGAATGACTCAAATCTACCCATCATTTGAGATGTGAGAACACACGCACACTGATATACGGCTTTCTTGGTCCATAAACATGCAGGAAGATTCTTAGATAGCTAAACCTATTGTCAACCTTTTATTTAGACATTTTAAAACACTTCCTGGCTCGTTGCCAAAAATGGTGCATGTTCAAAATGATAACACGCTAACATTAGCTAGCTACGTTGGCTATTAGCTCCTAGCTGATATCTTAGCACCATATTTATCTAGCCAGCTAGCTAGCATAGTAGCTCATATACAGTAGCTAGCTAACATCACATATGAAAGGGTTAGTTATCGTAATCTTTGCTAACAGGTCACATAGCTATCTGCTTAGCTAGCTTGCTTATTGCATGCATGTCTGGGCACGTCCACACAAGCCTTATTAGTGAATTACCTAAACTAATATTTGCAACCGGAGTTTGATTTTGGTTACTGTGTCAATTAATCAATTTCTCAATACTGCACCTTCTGTTGGAGAATGAGCTTGCTTGCTCCTGCTGATTTCACCAGCTTGACATTCTTCAGCATTGTGCAGTGCTCGTGGCTCAGGTGGTGATTGGCGGCTGGCATAGCAGCAGTTTTGCTATCGGCAAAGCCGATAGAGAAGGGGCGATAGACTAGAAAAGGCCAGTATCGGCCCGATATATCGGCACGGCCGATTATCGGTCGTTCTCTAGTTAAAGGGCCTGCATAATGGCTCGGTCTAATTGTTGACAAGGCTGTGTGCAAATACCTCGCATTTGTTTAATAAGTACAGCACTCTAACACACTCCCACACAGATCAAAATAGAGACAGTGGTGGGGTGGGTAGAGACAGAAATAAGAATGTGTGTCATGTGGAAGTTTGTCACTTCGAGAGGGCATTCTGTGAGGCTGGCCCTTCCTCTTCTTGTCCCAGTGACACCACATTGTCAACCATCCTGTTGTCTATCTTTGGGCAAGAGTCACCCAAGTGTGTCACCAAGTCACCCCAGAAACACATACACACACAACACACACACACACACACACACACACACACACACACAGCGTTGGATACACACACACAGCGTTGGATACACACTCAGCTTTGAGGATGTGACCCATCATCTCTATCTCCCAGCAGTCCTGTGACCAAACAAATAAAAAGTCAATGTTTCCAGGAACAGCCCAATCCTGTGACACAGGGGGAGCTAGCCTTCATCAATTGTGAAACCATTTTGATATCACAAGACAAAGGGCGTTGCTGACGCATGCCAGATCTTACAATGCCTGGATAGGTATTTTACCTATCAGCTACAGTGGGGAAAAAAGTATTTAGTCAGCCACCAATTGTGCAAGTTTTCCCACTTAAGAAGATGAGAGAGGCCTGTAATTTTCATCATAGGTACACGTCAACTATGACAGACAAATTGAGAAATTTTTTCTCCAGAAAATCACATTGTAGGATTTTTAATGAATTTATTTGCAAATTATGGTGGAAAATAAGTATTTGGTCACCTACAAACAAGCAAGATTTCTGGCTCTCACAGACCTGCAACTTCTTCTTTAAGAGGCTCCTCTGTCCTCCGCTCGTTACCTGTATTAATGGCACCTGTTTGAACTTGTTATCAGTATAAAAGACACCTGTCCACAACCTCAAACAGTCACACTCCAAACTCCACTATGGCCAAGACCAAAGAGCTGTCAAAGGACACCAGAAACAAAATTGTAGACCTGCACCAGGCTGGGAAGACTGAATCTGCAATAGGTAAGCAGCTTGGTTTGAAGAAATCAACTGTGGGAGCAATTATTAGGAAATGGAAGACATACAAGACCACTGATAATCTCCCTCGAACTGGGGCTCCACGCAAGATCTCACCCCGTGGGGGTCAAAATGATCACAAGAATGGTGAGCAAAAATCCCAGAACCACACGGGGGGACCTAGTGAATGACCTGCAGAGAGCTGGGACCAAAGTAACAAAGCCTACCATCAGTAACACACTACGCCGCCAGGGACTCAAATCCTGCAGTGCCAGACGTGTCCCCCTGCTTAAGCCAGTACATGTCCAGGCCCGTCTGAAGTTTGCTAGAGTGCATTTGGATGATCCAGAAGAGGATTGGGAGAATGTCAGATGAAACCAAAATCGAACATTTTGGTAAAAACTCAACTCGTCGTGTTTGGAGGACAAAGAATGCTGAGTTGCATCAAAAAAAGAACACCATACCTACTGTGAAGCATGGGGGTGGAAACATCATGCTTTGGGGCTGTTTTTCTGCAAAGGGACCAGGACGACTGATCCGTGTAAAGGAAAGAATGAATGGGGCCATGTATCGTGAGATTTTGAGTGAAAACCTCCTTCCATCAGCAAGGGCATTGAAGATGAAATGTGGCTGGGTCTTTCAGCATGACAATGATCCCAAACACACCGCCCGGGCAACGAAGGAGTGGCTTCGTAAGAAGCATTTCAAGGTCCTGGAGTGGCCTAGCCAGTCTCCAGATCTCAACCCCATAGAAAATCTTTGGAGGGAGTTGAAAGTCCGTGTTGCCCAGCGACAGCCCCAAAACATCACTGCTCTAGAGGAGATCTGCATGGAGGAATGGGCCAAAATACCAGCAACAGTGTGTGAAAACCTTGTGAAGACTTACAGAAAACGTTTGACCTGTGTCATTGCCAACAAAGGGTATATAACAAAGTATTGAGAAACTTTTGTTGTTACTTTTGTTATATTTCCACCATAATTTGCAAATAAATTCATTAAAAATCCTACAATGTGATTTTCTGGATTTTTTTTTCTCATTTTGTCTGTCATAGTTGACGAAATGATGAAAATACAGGCCTCTCATCTTTTTAAGTGGGAGAACTTGCACAATTGGTGGCTGACTAAATACTTTTTTCCCCCACTGTAACCACATATTATAGAAATCTAGTGCCACAACCATTGGTTGATACATGCAATGTCTGAGAAAGGGAACACAACCAAACATTTCAGTGAACAATTGTGACATGTTCACAGATGTCTTACTATGACATCATCATGGAATCCATGCAATGACATCACATATCTCTTATTATGACATCTTCATGGAATCCATATAGATGTGGTAGAGGTCAATGGAACTCAACCAAAACAATGGAAATGCCATGGAAACGTGTCGGGGAAAGATGCTGTGGGGGAAAGATCCAGAATCTCCTCATTGCCCCTCAGCACAGTTAGTCTACATTTACACTAGTGTTTATGTGTATTTCACACTACGTTGAGGTACAAATCGGAGTATAATGCTTGTATGGGTGTCAACCCCAATACATGTTCATGTCATTATTCGTTTTTTATGACCATGTTCTTTCTGCTTGCATTTTGTATTTATATTTTGATGTGTGTATTTTCTGTAATTTATGTAATCTATAAACGAGACCTTGGTCTCAGGATGACTCCCTGATAAAATAAAGGTTAAATAAAAATGGTCACCCATCAACTGAATTAGAGTTAAAAACGACTGGGACTACCACAACCGATTTCTGTATGCTAGCTATGCTACCAGCTTACTGTATACGAACAGGAGTTAGCATTTAGCAGTCACTTCTTCTAAACCTGAAAAGGGACAACTTCTAAATATTATGCAGCCAAAACATCCAAATATATCCAAATCAGACATTAGTAACCACATTGTGGGCCTGTTTACAATACATAAATCATGACGGATTTCCACTTTGTTAGAACAGATTTGTTGAATGTGAGCCAAGCCTGCGACCTTCTATCCATTTTTTACATTTTAGTCATTTAGTAGACACTCCAGAGCGACTTACAGTAGCGAGTGCATACACTTTCGTACTGGTCCCCCGTGGGAATCAAACCCACAACCCTGGGGTTGCAAGTGCCATGCTCTACCAACTGAGCCACACAGGAAAAGGTTAATGCAGGGAACACAAATGATGAGAATCATTAGAGGAGTAGAGAATACGCTCTCAACTCTAGTGTAATGATGTTCTCTCATCTTGGGTTTGTAATTAAAGGATTCTAACTGCTGTTAATGAGTCCAGGCTCAGGGTAGAGTAGAGCAGGGGTGTAGTGCTGCCGGAGTGCGGAGGAGCGGTGCTCCCTCACTTTTTTCAATTTGAGAATACACGGAGCAGGGAAAACTACAGTATTTCTGGAAAATTAATTCTGAAATTCTAAATCAATTTGATTTAATTACCACTAAAATTCTATGAAAAATGATAGAATGACAAACCAAATAAATATGTATAGTAGCCTAAAGGTAGGTAAATGTTGGTTTCTTCCCTCTCTGAATGATGAACTATAGGCTATGTGTGTGCACTCAGAGGCCCGTTGGACGCTTGACCACTTTGGCCAATAAGAACGTTTAACAAAAATCCAAATTCACTGTGTGTCTGCCTTGATGTTCATAAAACTTGGGCTGTGGAACCCAGAACGATATGTGACCACTTGGTTACAGCGACACAGCTCTGCCGAGGACACCCAAACCAGAGTGGCCACTGCAAAGCCCAAGGAGCCTGATCCTCACTGGAAGTTGCTGTAGCAATGCTTGGGATATTTAGCTTACATTGGTTGAGACGCAGGGCCCGTTCTAGCTTGGTATGTCAGGGTGGGCAATTGGAAATTGAATATGGCCAAGTTGGACGTAATAATGCATTTAGGTTATAGTTTATTGAGATGCAAAAATACACCACACCAAAAGCTGGATTTTATGGCTGTTTAAAAATGAATTTCCTGAAATTCTACATAGTAATGGTTTATGTTCACTACTTGGTCAATTGATTTGATGGGATGTTTAATCTATGCAAATATATTTTATGAATTGATAGTTCACCTCTCTTTTATTTTATTCTGTAATCGGGAATATTGTAGCCATGTGTTCAAGCTAATCAAATCAAACTGTATTTATGATACAGCGTGTATTCGAATACTAACGTCCGTTTGGATATTTGAATATTCGAATAACCGTGCACATCCCTAGAATGGACATCTGGGTACAGATTGCTGTGTGATGTTTGAATGGATAGGCTGTGAGTACAGGGCCGGCAGAACAGAGCGTTTAATAGGATGTGACCGGTGAGGAAAGCGAGATTAAGTTGGAGCGTTTGGCTGAGAGTTAAAATGGGCCAGCAGCTCTACTACAGAGAACTACGCATGCACACGCACACTCTTCTTTCATGAGATAAACAGTGTTTATTTGAAACCACAGTGGTGTTTGTGTTTGGTGTACTTGATCGACATTAATGGGCAGAAATGTTGTCAAGATGTGAAGACTGCCAACAAACTCGGTCAATACAGTGTCTGTGTGTTTTTGAAGTAACCGGTGAGTTTGCAGAATATTTTGGAGTGATGAGGTGTCCTGGTCAGGTCGGGATGTGGTCAAGAAACTCCGGACCCTAGTTCCAAGAGCATCCAATTTTCATAGTCTCTTTTTGCCTTAGTTTTCATACTTCCAATCTCATGTATTGGATTTATGCATCTCCCTCTCTCTTTGTCCTTTTTTCCATTGGAGTTTGTTTTCTCCTGTAGTTTTTTTTTCTTTTTTTCTCTGTGGATGAAAACAAATTCAACATTCCACTCCTTGGAGAACAGACTGTTTGGCTTTGAATGCCCCCTCTCTTTCCGACCACAACATATGATTACGCGCACACACACACTCACGCAAACACAGACACGCAAACGTACATTCACACACATACGATTACTCACGTGCTCTCACACAAGCCGAGGTCTACCCACACAGTGCTAGTTACAGTGGAGTGTGTATGTGTGACCGGAGTGCTAACTGGTCTACACTGGATTTGATCCAGTACTGACACAAAAATCACAAACTGGCCCCTCTCTCCCTCACCCCTCCTCACTCCACCCTATGCATGTGTGGGCCAGTAGGATGTCTTGGTAACTGCCTCTGGACTTTGTGCTATGAGCCTGCTACTGAGGACCGCTCTGTACTGGGGACGCTGTAAATGTGTGTGTGTGGCCAGCCCATAACTCTTTCCCACAAATATAGTGAAGTACAGTCCGAATGGCTAAACATTCCAGATGGCCCTGTCTTTGTATAACATAGCCCAATAGAGACCCATGAAGGGAGTGAGCTAATTGAACTCAGTTCAATTATTATGTTGGTAGTGTTGACAGTCATTCTACCCCCCGACAGACGCATTGGCATAGGGCCACAGAATGGGTATAGGGCCACAGAATGAGCATAGAGAGTTTGGCTGGGTAACATGGGCATAATGCTCAGTCTCCTGTCTCCAGTGGTATTGTCATGCTAACAGTGTTATCCTGTAGAGATCTGTGTTCTGTCTGTCCCTGACTCACTGTCACTAACTGATGACACAGCTAAAGTGATGTCATCCTCTGTGTGGGGGGCACTGAGGGGCCTCCTGGTAACGATTGGTGTGGGGGGTAGGGTTGGCACTGGTTGCTTGTAGTGCTTTGAGAGCACCATTCACCCAGTCCAAAACGTTCTTTTTTTGTGGCTAGCCACTGACCAGTCCCTTTTATAGCAGATTGCTGATAATATCCACCCTTGGCATTTGCCAATTAAGTGTTTGTGTGAATGGGACAGACGGGTAATCCATTTATGCAGTCATCCTTTCATTTTCCTCCCTCCCTCATCACTCATTCTCCAGTGAAAGCATGTGAAGGGTCCAGGAGGGCAGAGGCATAGGCACTGACTGGTGTCACTGTGCCACCTGTAGACTGGCGGGCACGTCAACTCAGTGTGTGTGTGTGCTTCACACATTAGTGTGTGTTTCACACAGGAGTGTGTATCTGAGGAGAATCAGTGGAATTGTGTTCCAGGACAGTGGGTGCCACCTGATGCCACTCCGCTCTCCTGCCTGCCCTGACAAAGGGGGTGATGACAGGGGACACTGATACTAGGGACTGGTACTGTTCCCATAGTGTGGCCCCTGGGGTGGCTAGTAGGTGGATGATAATACACACTCACTCCCACTGCTGCTGCAGTCCCTCTTTGTTCTCTCTCTCTCTCTCTCTCGTTCTCTCGCTTTCGTTCTTGTTCAGTCTATTTGCAGCAGAAATCATGCAGGGTTTTATAGCAGCAGGTGGGTGTATGTTGGTCTCTTGCTTTAGTGTGTGTGTGTGTGTTGTCAAATGCACTGCCGCTGTCAGATGCTAGACACAGTATGAGCACGTAGGAGGCATCTAAATCCCCTCTCCTCTCTCTCTCCTCCCTCCTTTTTCTGCACCTCTGTCTCTGTCTCTCTCTCGCTCTCTGTCCCTCTGTCTCCGTCAGTGTGTTTGTGAGCATATACTAACTGACTCCAGGTGACATGACCAACCCAAAAAGCCAGAACAATCTGTCTGCAAACAATCTCCAGTCATCCATCAGGGGGGCAGAGACCAGTGTGAGCGTGTGTGCATGTGGTTGTTGCTGAATGTGTTTTGCGTATGTTTTGGTGTGTGTGTGTGTGATCTCTGATTTCACACTGGATGGTTTTACGTTTGATTGAGTTGGAGACAGACGGTGCTGCAGCATTTCTTTACTCTATTCTAGTTCAAGTCGGTTTGGTCCATAACACAGAGCTTACGGATGATATGAATTCATGGACGTGCACGTACACGCGCACACACACTTGACCGAGCACATCTCCGATAGTTTGACCTTGAAAACCACCAACTTGCTTCTTCAGTGTATGCTTTACTCTGCTGTGTGTTTTAAGTAGGGAGAGGGATCGACAAAGTGCTTTCTCTCTCTTTCTTTGTCTCTCTGTCTCTCTCAATTCAAAGGGCTTTATTGGCATGGGAAACATGTTTACATTGCCAAAGCAAGTGAAATAGATAATAAACAAAAGTGAAATAATCTATCAAAAATGAACAGTAAACATTACACTCACAAGTTTCAAAGGAATAGACACATTTCAGATGTCATAGTATGGCTATGTACAGTGTTATAATGATGTGCAAATAGTTAGAAAGTACAAAAGGGAAAATAATGTATTTACAATGGTGTTTGTTCTTCACTGGTTGCCCTTTTCTTGTGGCAACAGGTCACAAATATTGCTGCTGTCATGGCACACTGTGGTATTTCACACAATAGATATGGGAGTTTATCAAAATTGGGTTTGTTTTCGAATTCTTTGAGGATCTGTGTAATCTGAGGGAAATATGTGTCTTTAATATGGTCATACATTTGGCAGGAGGTTAGGAAGTGCAGCTCAGTTTCCACCTCATTTTGTGGAGAGTGTGCACATAGCCTGTTTTCTCTTGAGAGCCAGGTCTGTCTACGGCGGCCTCTCTCAATAGCAAGGCCATGCTCACTGAGTCTGTACGTAGTCAAAGCTTTCCTTAATTTTGGGTCAGTCACAGTGGTCAGGTATTCTGCCACTCTGTACTCTCTGTTTAGGGCCAAATAGCATTCCAGTTTGCTCTGTTTTTTGTAAATTCTTTCCAATGTGTAAAGTAATTATCTTTTGGTTTTCTCATGATTTGGTTGGGTCTAATTGTGTTGCTGTTGTTGTCCTGGGGCTCTGTGGGGTTTGTTTGTGTTTGTGAACAGAGCCCCAGGACCAGCTTGCTTAGGGGACTCTTCTCTAGGTTAATCTCTCTGTAGGTGATTGCTTTGTTATGGAAGGTTTGGGAATCACTTCCTTTTAGGTGGTTGTAGAATTTAATGGCTTTTACTGGATTTTGATAATTAGCGGGTATCGGCCTAATCCTGCTCTGCATGCATTATTTGGTGTTTTACGTTGTACACGAGGATGTTTTTGCAGAATTCTGCATGCAGAGTCTCAATTTGGTGTTTTTCCCATTTTGTGAATTCTTGGTTGGGGAGCAGACCCAAGACCTCACAACCATAAAGGGCAATGGGTTCTAGAACTGATTCAATTATAATTGGTATGTCGAATTTTATGTTTCTTTTGATGGCGTAGAAGGCCCTTCTTGCCTTGTCTCTCAGATCGTTCACAGCTTTGTGGAAGTTACCTGTGGTGCTGATGTTTAGGCTGAGGTAGGTATCGTTTTTTTGTGTGCTCTAGGGCAACGGTGCTCTAGATTTACTGTCAGGGCCCAGGTCTGACAGAATCTGTGCAGAAGATCTAGGTGCTGCTGTAGGCCCTCCTTGGTTGGGGACAGAAGCACCAGATCATCAGTAGACATTTGACTTCAGATTCTAGTAGGGTGAGGCCGGGTGCTGCATACTGTTCTATTGCCCTCGCCAATTCGTTGATATGTATGTATGTATGTATGTGTGTTGTGTGTGTGTGTGTGTGTGTGTGTGTATGTTGAAGAGGGTGGGGCTCAAGCTGCATTCCTGTCTCGCTCCATGGCCCTGTGGAAAGAAATGTGGTTGTTTTTTTTGCCAATTTTAACTGCACACTTTTATAATATCGTATGTTTATCCCCCAACATCGCTTTCCATGAATTTGTATAGCAGACCCTCATGCCAAATTGAGTCAAAAGCTTTTTCAAAATCAACAAAGCATGAGAAGACTTTGCCGTTTGTTTATCAATTAGGGTGTGCAGGGTGAATACGTGGTCTGTCCTACGGTAATTTGGTAAAAAGCCAATTTTACATTTGCTCAGTACATGGTTTTCACTGAGGAAATGTACAAGTCTGCTGTTAATCATAATGCAGAGGATTTTCCCAAGGTTGCTGTTGACGCTTATCAACCTTGACGCAACTCTATCTTGCTCTCTGTCTGTCTGTCTGTCTGTCGCTCTGTCGCTCTGTCGCTCTCTCTGTCTGTCGCCTCTGTCTGTCGCTCTCTCTGTCTGTCGCTCTCTCTGTCTCTATCACACTCACACATGCGCCACACACACTGATTGGTCACAGTATCACATTCTTCTTTTTAGAGGGCATCGACTAATATAGCGAAGATAGTCCCCTGTAGCTCAGTTGGTAGAGTATGGCGTTTGCAACGCCAGGGTTGTGGGTTCGTTTCCCACGGAGGGCCAGTATGAAAATGTATGCACTCACTAACTGTAAGTTGCTCTGGATAAGAGCGTCTGCTAAATGACTCAAATGTAATGTAAAATCACTAATATCACAGTGTTACACACTTTCTCTCATGTGAGGAGAAACAACATCCATTGTTTTGAATGTTGTAAACAATGAGAATTTCAGTTACTTTTATCTGGTGGAGGTGATGTTAGAATGGCTGTTTTCCTTTAGATGGGAGATTGTTATATTGGCTGGTTAGATGGTGTCTGAACAGTTTAGTTTATTAATTCGACCATTTAAAAAAAACAAGCACACATAAAAATTGAAAAAGCCATACATGCACATGAGTAACATCATATAGCATAACACAGGGACTTATTTCCATTGTGGTCTTCTAGAGACCAGATGGCTGGGCAAGATCCAACACGGTTGAACACAGTATGACAACGAGATAATAACGTCTAAAAACCAAGAAGAACAACATATCTCATCAGTTACATCGTAGGGGACATTCATATGGGAACCGAAGACATCCGTTTTTTACTTTATATTTAAAGCTGCCCAGAGAAGGTAGAGGGAGAGGGGGGAGATGGGGGTAGAGAAAGGGAAGCATAGCTGATTGTGATTGATAAGCACGGTCCCTGGTGTTGATGATGTTATTGATCACCATCACAGCTCCCTGCTAATGACCCCACCCCCTTCCTCTCTTCTACCTGTGTCACCACACTGTTAACATGAAGGAGAGATTACAGCACACACGCACACAAACGGGGAGGGAGGGAGAGTTAATTAAGGAAATCTACAGGGGTGGAGAGAGAAGGATGGAAGGAGGAGTAGATCATTTGGGAGGGATGGCGTAGTGAGAGAGGGAGGGAAAGGTGTAGAGAGAGTGATAGAAGGAAGGAAAGGGGTAGAGAAAAGGAGGGAGAAAGCAAGAGTAACTTAATAGAGGGGAGGAAGACTGGGTTCAATTATTGGGTTCAAAGACTGCTGTCCTGTTTGTTAAACATACAGAATATAATGTTATCTCTCCCTGTCTAGAATTACCTCACAATCAATTTTGGCCCTCGTAAAATGTGAAACATTCACTCCCAGCCGAGGTGTGTGTGTGTGTGTGTGCTACCACATTCCTCTGTGAGGTTAAGTGAGCTCCATTGATCTCCTGCTGTCCTCATTAGAAGTGTATTAATCCTCTGAGCCAGTAGAGTCTCTGCAGACCACAATACAACTCCATTACCACAGCTAGGCATGGCAAATGAGTTTAGTCCTATTCTTTTAAAGCTAGTGTCATTTATGTAATTTGTGTATATAAAATATCAAACTGTCGCCCCGACAAAACACTGGGTTAGTTTACTTTTTGGTAAACAAAACCAGGATGGATGTGATAATGTGCTCTATCTGAGAGTCGTCAAGCGGCTGCTGGGCCAGCCACCTTTTGATCAGTAGCAGCCAGTATTAGTTACAACAACCATGTAGGCTACTGTATTATAACAAATTATTTACGAGTCAAGTCAGCAATGAACGGTACAGGAGTAAATGTGTGTGTGTGTGTGTGTGTGTGTGCGCGCTGTGGAGCATGTCAGAAGACTGTGTGTATGGCAGACAGCAGGGGTTTGAACGGAGAAGATGGCTGCCGTTTTACAGCCCTCTAACCAATTGTACTATTATGTGAGTTTTTCCGCGTTATTTGTAATTTATTTTGTACATAATGTTTCTGCCATCGTCTCTTTATAACCAAAAAGAGCTTCTGGATATCAGGACAGCGATTACTCACCTCGTATTGGACGAAGATTTATTTCTTCAACGAGGCGGCCGCGAAGGATATCCTACAGACACCCGACAAGGCCCAAATCCCTGTCATTCGCATGAGGAAGAGACAGAGATATCGTGGACGTAGGTCGGGGTGCCTTGTAAGGATCCGACGGCGAGCGAATAAACTGCCGCTCCCATCAATCCTATTAGCCAATCTTCAATCATTTGAGAATAAATTGGATGACCTAAGATTACGGTTATCCTACCAACGGGACATTAAAAACTGTAATATCTTATGTTTCACTGAGTCGTGGCTGAACGGCGACATGGACAACATACAGCTAGTGGGCTATACGCTACATCGGCAGGATAGAACGGCTGACTCCGGTAAGACAAGGGGTGGCGGTCTGTGTATATTTATAAACAACAGCTGGTGCACAAAATCAAACACTAAGGAAGTCTCGAGGTTTTGCTCGCCTGAGGTAGAGTATCTTATGATAAGCTGTAGACCACACTATTTACCAAGAGAGTTTTCATCTATATTTTTCATAGCTGTCTATTTACCACCACAAACCAATGCTGGCATTAAGATTGCACTGAATGAGCTGTATAAGGCCATAAGTCAACAGGAAAACGCTCATCCAGAGGCAGCGCTCCTAGTGGCTGGGGACTTTAATGCAGGGAAACTTAAATCCGTTCTACCTAATTTCTACCAGCATGTTAAATGTGCAACCAGAGGAAAGAAAACTCTAGACCACCTTTACTCCACACACAGAGACGCATAAAAAGCTCTCCCTCGCCCTCCATTTGGCAAATCTGACCATAACTCTATCCTCCTGATTCCTGCTTATAAGCAAAAACTAAAGCAGGAAGCACCAGTGACTCGGTTAATAAAAAAAGTGGTCAGATGACGCAGATGCTAAGCTACAGGACTGTTTTACTAGCACAGACTGGAACATGTTCCGGGATTCTTCAGATAGCATTGAGGAGTACACCACATCAGTCACTGGCTTCATCAATAAGTGCATCGATGATGTCGTCCCCACAGTGACCGTACGTACATACCCCAACCAGAAGCCATGGATTACAGGAAACATCCGCACTGAGCTAAAGGGTAGAGCTGCCGCTTTCAAGGATCGGGACTCTAACCCGGACGCTTATAAGAAATCCCGCTATGCCCTCCGACGACCATCAAACAGGCAAAGAGTTAATACAGGACTAAGATTGAATCGTACTACACCGGCTCTGACGCTCGTCGGATGTGGCAGGGCTTGAAAACTATTACAGACTACAAAGGGAAGCACAGCCGCGAGCTGCCCAGTGACACAATACTTCCAGACGAGCTAAACCACTTCTATGCTCGCTTCGAGGCAAGCAACACTGAAGCATGCATGAGAGCACCAGCTGTTCCGGATGACTATGTGATCATGCTCTCCGTAGCCGATGTGAGTAAGACTTTTAAGCAGGTCAACATTCACAAGGCCGCAGGGCCAGACGGATTACCAGGACGTGTACTCCGAGCATGTGCTGACCAACTGGCAAGTGTCTTCACTGACATTTTCAACATGTCCCTGACTGAGTCTGTAATACCAACATGTGTCAAGCAGACCACCATAGTCACCGTGCCCAAGGACTCTAAGATTGACTACCGACCCGTAGCACTGACGTCTGTAGCCATGAAGTGCTTTGAAAGGCTGGTCATGGCTCACATCAACACCATTATCCCAGAAACCCTAGACCCACTCCAATTTGCATACCGCCCCAACAGATCCACAGATGATGCAATCTCTATTGCACTCCACACTGCCCTTTCCCACCTGGACAAGAGGAACACCTAAGTGAGAATGCTATTCATTGACTACAGCTCAGCATTCAACACCATAGTGCCCTCAAAGCTCATCACTAAGCTAAGGATCCTGGGACTAAACACCTCCCTCTGCAACTGGATCCTGGACTTCCTGACGGGCAGCCCCCAGGTGGTAAGCCCCCAGGTGGTAAGGGTAGGTAACAACACATCTGCCACAATGATCCTCAACACGGGGGCCCCTCAGGGGTGCGTGCTCAGTCCCCTCCTGTACTCCCTGTTCACCCATGACTGCATGGCCAGGCACGACTCCAACACCATCATTAAGTTTGCCGACGACACAACAGTGGTAGGCCTGATCACCGACAACGATGAGGGAGCCTATAGGGAGGAGGTCAGAGACCTGGCCGTGTGGTGCCATGATAACAACCTATCCCTCAATGTGACCCAAGACAAAGGAGATGATTGTGGACTACAGGAAAAAAAAAGAGGACTGAGCACGCCCCCATTCTCATCGACGGGGCTATAGTGGAACAGGTTGAGAGCTTCAAGTTCCTTGGTGTCCAAACACACCAAGACAGTCATGAAGAGGGCACGACAAAGCCTATTCCCCCTCAGGAGACTGAAAAGATTTGGTATGGGTCCTCAGATCCTCAAAATTATACAGCTGCACCATCGAGAGCATCCTGACTGGTTGCATCACCGCCTGGTATGGCAACTGCTTGGCCTCCGACCGCAAGGCACTACAGAGGGTAGTGCGTACGGCTCAGTACATGACTGGGACCAAGCTTCCTGCCATCCAGGACCTCTATACCAGGCGGTGTCAGAGGAAGGCCCTCAAAATTGTCAAAGACTCCAGCCACCCTAGTCATAGACTGTTCTCTCTGCTACTGCACGG
The DNA here is from genome assembly GCF_020615455.1 of Coregonus clupeaformis. Taxonomy (NCBI): domain Eukaryota; kingdom Metazoa; phylum Chordata; class Actinopteri; order Salmoniformes; family Salmonidae; genus Coregonus; species Coregonus clupeaformis. The sequence continues at coordinate 31,648,044 of NC_059196.1, forward strand.
CAAGCGGTACCGGAGTGCCAAGTCTAGGTCCAAAATACTTCTCAACAGCTTCTACCCCCAAGCCATAAGACTCTGAACAGCTAATCATGGCTACCCGGACTATTTGCACTGCCCCCCACCCCATCTTTTTACGCTGCTGCTACTCTGTTAATTATTTATGCATAGTCACTTTAACTCTACCCACATGTACATATTACTTCAACTACCTCAACTAGCCGGTGCCCCCGCACATTGACTCTGCACCGGTACCCACTGTATATATAGCCTCCATACTGTTATTTTATTTTACTTCTGCTCTTTTTTTCTCAACACTTTTTTGTTGTTTTATTCTACTTTTTTATTTTTAAAAAATGCACTGTTGGTTAAGGGCTGTAAGTAAGCATTTCACTGTAATGTCTGCACCTGTTGTATTCGGCGCATGTGGCCAATAAAATTTGATTTGATGAGATGTGCTCATGAGGTAGTCTTGGGGTGTGTGTTCAGCATTTCGGTTGTGTCAACTGTGTTCTGTGAGGGAAGATTTAGGTTACGTCTATGACATTACAGTAATCTCTGAAACTGATCTCTGAATCTCTGAAAGTGTATGTATGCAAAGTCCAGTATCCAGCAGTGAGTTCTCTCTTACGTAACGTGTGTGAGTGTGACTGTGCAGAGACGCCATGCTGCTGGAGTCAAATGTCATGTTATCATTACCTGCATGAGTGACCACAGCTGGTGAACTCTGACCCCCAGGCCAACCCCTACAGTTGCCCTTTAGAACAGATCTAGCACTGATCTAAACCTTCACCATTATAAGTGGAGCCGCAAAGGGGGCCCTAGGTCAATGTCTAGGTAACTTCATCCTACTCCAGACCCCACTGCCTGCAGCTGAAGGCCTGTCTGGGCCCTGCTTTAAAATGGTTCAAATGTATCCTTTTGTCTCTGTATTAATCACTGATCTGATTGGATATGTGAAACCTGTGTTTAACTTTTACTACCACCTACTGTATTCCATTGTGTTAGATCAGGGAGGAGTTCAAGAAAAATAGGAGGTTCGAAGGGATTTTTACAGTAGAGGAATGGAACAGGGCCCAGCCACAGGAGGGTTGCCAGATCATCAGATTATTTGGGTTGCCAGGTGTGTTAGTGTAGATTGTCTGGGTTGCCAGGTTAAGATCCCCCTGGCTTTGGTGTGCGGTGCTGAGAGGAAATGAGACCAGAGCTGATCTTATTGACCACGTGGGGAGAGGTTTGGTCAGCTGCACTTCCCTGTGGACTGGACACACACACACACACAGACACAGTTGAACAGTCAGATCCCTTCCCAGGCTCTGTGTATCCCAGTAATGTGCCAGTGTAATAAACAACAGCTTTCTCTGAGCTGAAGTTTTCATCCCCGTCACATGCTCCAACACACTGAGTGATTTAGCTTGTTTTAGGAGATTAACTTTCTCCGTTTTATCACGAGAGATTTGAGTTTTTATCCACGTCATTCATTTTTTACTTTTTTTTATGTGATCTTCATCATACCTTGTACCATTATCATCAGCATCATCATCGTCTTCTCATCATTCAGACTTTCTATCTCTACTCTTCTTTTCCAATCCAAACATCCTCCCTTCATTTTACATCTCTCTCTCTTTCCCTCTCCCCCTCCCTCTCGCTAATCTGTGTCCAGTGGCTGCAGACTGCAGTGTGTTTCAGTGTAAACTTGATTGAGTTAATCTAATTTCTCGTGATAAAGCTGAGAAAGTTAATCTCCTAAAACAGCCTAAAAGTCACTTGCAGTGTGTGTGTCTAGAGTTTCTGCGGCAGGCTGTATGTGGTTGAGAGAGCAGGACTGCAGGCATTGTGACTGCATCTGTGTGTTAGAGGCTTCAGATTGTACACTCACAAATTATTTAAGTCTTTGTCAGGGGAGAATCTTGTCAATAGCAGTGTAGTGAGACACGTTTGCCACTGCTGCGTAGCTCTTACTCAGCAATATTGTGAGAGAAGCCAGCTCTCTAATCCAATAGAAAAACTCCTCATTCTTTTTCCATAGGGATCAGTTCAGATCTTAGACACCAGCTTTATCTCCCCTAGCCACAAACACCTCAGCCCTATGTCTGCTCTATAGTAAGGTTAGAGGGCATTTATTAAGATAATGGCCAAACTGGGTGTGGAAGAGTGGAGGGTGCTTGCTGATGGCTGCAAGTTTTGACACACACACTCGCTACGGTTGATTGGATATTGTCTCAGCCTTTATTCCATTACAGATATTGATACAGGACTCTGGCACCATGCATTAAACCTCCTCCTCCCTCTCTTCTATCCCTCCTTCTGTTCTCTCTCTCTCTCTCTCTCTCTCTCTCTCTCTCTCTCTCTCTCTCTCTCTCTCTCTCTCTCTCTCTCTCATTCCAGTATCTGTTGCTCTCTCCCCATGTCTGTTCTTTCTCATGCCCCCGTACTCGTCCCCTGTCCTCTTCCCCCTCTCTCAGTAGGTATTGTTACAGCTGTAGGCTCAGTCAGTCACAGATGTCAGTGTTGAGGCTGCTGTGGACAGACTGTCCTGTCCCGTTCTCTACTGCACTGCAACCCTTGGAATGCTGACACTCAGCTTTGTGTGTGTGTGTAATTCCCTGTTGGTACGGAGTGGTGCCGTGCTGATGCCTTACCACTGTGCCACCCTGCCACAGAGAGCATGTGTGTTGAGGGGAACAGTGTAGTCCTCTGTGCCCACTGCCCACACCCTCTGAGTTCTCAGCTCCAAGGTCAGGCCCTTACTTTGTCATATCATACCTACTTTGTCTAATTCAACATTAGGTTGACAGTGTTTCTGGCAGATCAGATTTGACGGCTTGAAAGAACCCATATTCTGTCCTTGTGTGTAGATGTGGAGAGGGAGAGACAGCAGAGATGGAGGGAGCAAACTATAACTGGGTTAGATAAAAGCCCAGTGGGGTGGACAGAGTGAGGGAACAGAGAGTCTAAAGAGAGAGAGCGTCCCAGCAGTGAAGAACGTGCCCAGGCAAATATGGGTTTTCCTAATGAGGCAGAGAGAGGGGGCACCTGCTGATAATTTCAATGCTGTCTCACTCTCACACACACACACACACACACACACACACACACACACACACACACACACACACACACACACACACACACACACCTCCACAGGTTTCCACTTCCCCTGCATCAGTTCCTGTCAGACAGACAGGCATTGATGGCATGATCCTCCCCTTCTCTCTCTCTCCTTCCATCTCTCGTTCCTGTAATCAGGCAGTGCCAAGCTGCCAGCTGCACATTGGCATGAGTGTCACGTTCAAACCAGTGGCTTCAGTGACAGGGGGAGATGCCAGGACAGGGCAGAGCACTGAGCGCGACCACAGACTCACCTGGTGTGTGTGTGTGTTTGTAGTGTAGGTAAAGGATCTATTTTCCTTTGTGTATTGTAGTGTGGTTGACAGTGGTGAGGCAGCAGGGCTGTACAGGGAGGGAACGGTACGACGAGGAACGGTACAACAGTTCTGTCTGTGGGACTAGTGTTGCACGGCATACCAAAACCTCAGTACTTTTTCGAATACTAGAACATGAAAAAAGTGTTACTTTCGGTATTTCTTTCAAATGTGTCTCACGTCATATACGGATTGAGTCTGTTTAGTAATTTGTCTGAATCTTCTCAAGGGGGCAGTAGTAAGCTAGCCAGGCTACTTGCGCTTGCACATTCAGCTGACACAGTGCGAGCCATTTTTAAGAAGCAAGCGATAGGCGAGATAAAATGCCAACAGCATAGTTTCTTCAAAAGAAAACATCATACCTCCACGCCCGCAGCTTGTTGACAAAACCGGCTGCAGGGGCGAACTCTGGGAATACTTTGCTTGCCGAGCAGATGAGGGCCAGCCCACCGAAACAACTAAGCGAAAGGTGTTATCAAGCAGTGCCATGCAAGGGAGGTTTAGTTCCAAAACAACACAAAACTATTTTGCATGTGACATTTGCATTGTAATGTTATTCTACTAGTCTACATGAACATACAGTGCATTCAGAAAGTATTCTGACCCCTTGACTTTTTTCATATTTTGTTACATTACAGCCTTATTCTAAAGTATTAAATGTTTTTTTCCCCTCATCAATCTACACACAATACCCCATAATGACAAAGCAAAAACAGGTTTTTAGACATTTGTGCAAATGTATAAAAAAAAAAAAAACTGAAATATCACATTTACATAAGTATTCAGACCCTTTACTCAGTACTTTGTTGAAGCACCTTTGGCAGCAAATACAGCCTTGAGTCTTCTTGGGTTTGATGCTACAAGCCTGGCAAACCTGTATTTGGGGAGTTTCTCTCATTTCTTCTCTGCCGATCCTCTCAAGCTCTGTCAGGTTGGATGGGGAGCGTCGCTGCACAGGTATTTTCAGGTCTCTCCAGAGATGTTCGATTGGGTTCAAGTCCGGGCTCTGGCTGGGCCACTCAAGGACATTCAGAGACTTGTCCCGAAGCCACTCCTGCGTTGTCTTGGTTGTGTGCTTAGGGTGGTTGTCCTGTTGGAAGGTGAACCTTCACCTCAGTCTGAGGTCCTGAGCGCTCTGGAGCAGGTTTTCATCAAGGATCTCTCTGTACTTTGCTCCTTTCATCTTTCCTTCGATCCCTGACTAGTCTCCCAGTCCCTGCCGCTGAAAAACATCTCCACAGCATAATGCTGCCACCACCATACTTCACCGTAGGGATGGTGCCAGGTTTCCTCCAGACGTGACGCTTGGCATTCAGGCTAAATAGTTCAATCTTGGTTTCATCAGACCAGAGAATCTTGTTTCTCATGGTTTGAGAGTCTTTAGGTGCCTTTTGGCAAACTCCAAGCGGGCAGTCGTGCCTTTTACTGATTAGTGGCTTCCGTCTGGCCACTCTACCATAAAGGCCTGATTGGTGGGATCTGCAGAGATGGTTGTCCTTCTGGAAGGTTCTCCCATCTCCACAGAGAAACTCTGGAGCTCTGTCAGAGTGAACATCGAGTTCTTGGTCATCTCCCTGACCAAGACCCTTCTCCCCCGATTGCTCAGTTTGGCCGGGTGGCCAGCTCTAGGAAGAGTCTCGGTGGTTCCAAACGTCTTCCGTTTAAGAATGATGAAGGCCACTGTGTTCTTGGACCTTCAATGCTGCAGAATTGTTTTGGTAACCGTCCCCAGATCTGTGCCTCAACACAATCCTGTCTCGGCGCTAATACGGAAAATTCCTTTGACCTCATGGCTTGGTTTTTGCTCTGACATGCACTGTCAACTGTGGGACCTTATATAGACAGGTGTGTGTTCCTTTCCAAATCATGTTCAATCAATTGAATTTGCCACAGGTTGACTCCAATAAAGTTGTAGAAACATCTCAAGGATGATCAATGGAAACAATTTTAGTCTCATAGCGAAGGGTCTGAATACTTTAAAAAGGTATTATTTTAATTTATTTTTATATACATTTGCAAAAATGTCTAAACCTGTTTTTGCTTCGTCATTATGGGGTATTGTGTGTAGATTGATGAAGAATGAAAAAATATATAAAAATCAATTTTAGAACAAGGCTGTAACGTAACAAAATTTGGAAAAAGTGAAGGGGTCTGAATACTTTCCGAATGCACTCTATATTCAGCATGACTCTTCAGAAAACAGCTTCAAAGTGTTTTTTCATGTCGTTTTGGAACTAATCTATTCATTTAATACATTCAATTATTTAGCTGCAATGAATAATGAATCATAGGTCTAATTAATGTCATTTGACCCAATATTCTGTCCAGAGATCAGCAAATTAACCCTGATTTATGTTTCAAATTACATTTTAAAACAGTTTAGTATGGTTTTGCATAAGGACAATTTAAGATATTCTTCTGTTATTTAATATGGTGTTTTATTTTAGCAAGAAATTGAATATAGAATATATTCTATTTATTTTAGTTGTTCTACCAGTTACCAACATATTGTTCAATGTTTTAAAAACAAATAAAGCCCAGTGGTTATTCTGTGACTTTAGCTAATACGCATTCTTTTTTTTTTTGCCGTGATATCGTTTTGGTATTGCGTATCATTTCGGTATCGTGATACTACACATGGTATCGGTATCGACGTTACAAATCTGGTATCGTGACAACACTATGGGACTGTCACCAAACCTACAGCACTGGAACAGTACCATACCTAACCCCTCTGTGTCCTGTGTGAATGCTGCAGTATAAAGCAGTTTGTGCCTGTGTGTGTGGTAGTTAGCTGACCCCTAGCAGCCCAGTGTGAGACCTACGTCATTAATCACTGATATCCCAGTGTTCACACAGCTGCACTCTTTCACTCCCTCCCTCCCCTATCCTCCTCCCTCCCTCTCAACATTTAAATTTAGCTCACATAGCAGAATGAATTAAAGTTCTGTACATTCTGCCAACTGCTCCAAACTCTCTCTCTACATGTCTCTTCCCTCCCTTCTGTCTTTCCTGCTTCCTTTCTAGTCCCATCCATCTATCAACCCGCCTCTGTTTTCACCCATACCTCCTGTTGAGCTCTCTCTTTCTCCTCGGTCTGCCCTTCCTCTGCACCTCTCTTTCTTCCCTCACCGCTCACCACTGTTTTCACACACAAACCTCCTGTCAAGCTATCCCTCTCTTCCTTCTCTCCCTCTCTTTTTTTCTGTCCGTCCCTCTTGTCTTGTCTGTTTGTCCTGCTCTGTGCCCATGTTGATGTGGCACACAGAGAGGGGCCCTTGGGTTGGCATGGTACCCTGGCACAAGTGCCCAAACCTTTGTTACAGCCCCCCGCGTTCCCCCCTTCCAATGTACACATCTTAATTTACAGTCATCCATATTTTATTTATCTCAATGTACCCCCCCTCTCAACGTACCCACTCTCCCTCTCTCATTCCCATGATAACATAGTGATCTGTTTGTATGGGTTCTTAGCTTCGTCCCACACTGACTCAGTCTAGAGTGGGCTTCCCCTCCCTCCTCTTTCACTTTCCTCTCTTTCTCACTCTTTCTGTTATTCCTTCTCTCACGTGCTCTGCAGAATCTCATATTTTATTATTCTATGTTCGCTTGTTCACCCTCTTTTTCTCTCCCTCTCATAGACTCATACACACACACACACACTGTAACAGCAGGAAAAAGTGTTCTACTCCCTGGGAAATCCTCTACATGTTATTGTGCAGTGTTATGTTAAGGAAGGTCGCTGATAGAGGAAAACGCACATCTCGGACTCTCCCTTTCAGACTCCCTTTACGCTTTCTCTTTCAATATCCAGCTTTTTTTCTTGACACTCTCTCTCAGATGAAAGAGAGCACACACTTATCTCTCATGTTGTCTCTTCAATCTTCCACTCACTCAGTCTCACACTCATTAGCTGCAGTAAGCGATAGCGTGCTGGGTCAGTGCTGTGCTTGGTCTTTTAGGGTTGACCAGTTGAACCGTGGCCAGCTCATTACTTGCCCGCTGTGTGTGTGTGTTCAGGTCTCCAGTGCTGGCCCTGCATCCTAAGCCCCTAATTTGGGACCCCTCACTGGCACTGCCTGCCTTGTGCTGTCGGCACGTACCACACAGAGCTGCATGCAATACACCAAAGGGGTTAGCTTAGGCCATAGTGGCCTCTGTACCGCTGTCAGTAACTTGACATACAGGGATGCAGGGCTGTGCAGAACCTGGCTGGTAGCTCTTGGGGGGAAAGACAGAGTGTATCTCACCACAGCAGGTCAGGAACAAAGAGAAGAGACAATGAATCTGAGACCCCTTTATAACATCTGAGTTGTTTGGATTCAAAATCTTGAGTTGTTGACCAATAGCATTACTGTTGCGTTAACCTCCAATCAGACATCAGACCTACAGGACGTTATCACAACAGAACCTCTGCTAACCAAGGGTGTAACAGAACTCTGGTTGGAGAGAGCAACACAGAGAAGGCTGAATTCCTGGGAAGATAATAACTCCTCTTACATAGAGTTGATAAGTCACTTCAGTGGCTGAGTTGCCCTACATAATCCTCCCTTGAACACATCTGATTCTGGATCAGACAGAAGTGTTCAAAACTGGACGGCCAGCGCTGTAGTCACTGTAGACAATCTTCAGAGCAGCAGTTCACGTTCCTAGCTGCATCACTTCAGGAGTGTCCTTGTGCCGGGTAGCATTGTCTTCTTTAGATATGCAAATGTACTTAGGTAACACATTCCTGCAAACAAGCTAGAGAAGGAATGCTCCATTCTTCTTGTGAGAGCAAAACACAGAACTGAAGGTGCATCACAAAATCACAGATTGATTCAACATTTCAATGAACATAGACTATTTTATCTGATTGGATTGGTCAATAGCAACTTCAGATGTGGTTTTATCAAGTTTGTCAGATTAATATAAAAGATGATCAGAGATCACTGCATCATAAAAGACATAAAAACTCTCCAACTCTCCTCCCTTTCAGAGAAAATGTATTTGCCTTGAACATGAGAAAATAAACTAAAGAACCAGAATTTTTAAATCAAGAAAGATTATTGAAGTGAAATCAACACAACTTTCAAGCAACTGGTTTCACAAGCAATTTGAAAATGAAGTGTATCTCAGTTTACAGCACAAAACAATAGCATACCAATGGTGAACATCCTACATTTTAGGATTAAGCTCCAAATCTACACTAATCCTGTACATAGAATCGAGACTGTCTGCCAAACCCTAAATCCCAACATCTATGCATTGTGTGACCACTTCTCTGACAAGAGTTGCAAAACCCAACTAAATAGTTGGTTTTACTCTGTGGGACAGAAGGCTAAAATAAAGAGGAGGATTTCCTCTGCCTAGGTTCCGACAGTGCCTGACCATTACAACAAGGCTTTGTGGGCTGTTTGGAATTAGTCTATGTACCTGTCCTAATAGATGCAATAGAGGCTGTTTCGGTAGCTTGGCCCGCTCACACACTAGAGAGCGGCGTGGACACGCACACCACACCAGTAGGTCGGACTGACTGTGCGTCCATCCTGCTATCTGTATCCAAGTCAGACAAGTCGCTTTGGAGCCTATTTGTGCTTTGTTCTAACAAATCTCGCTGCGCGTCATGTAGAAATTACCTAGTCAGATCATGCTCTTTTTCGCATGCTTGAAGTTCTGACTGCAACTGCTTTATTTTGCGCTCTGATATCCTCTGGGACAACACAGTGGTATCAAGCATGTTCATCGCTAGTTTGCTGTGTCACAAATAGTTTTCCCTTAGTCAAAACACAGCAAGCTTTAGAATTGACATCCTCTTACATTTTTTCTTATGCATGCCAATACATTTCCAGTACTGAAGAATTGCATCCCTAGTCGAATCAAATGTGAGACCGTTCTTGCCTTTTTTTAAATCAAATAATTAATACGAGTCGATTGCCGAATCTATTGGCATAAACTCACTATTTACTGTAATTGGGTAATATTTTATAAAAATGCATATTACACTGAGTGTACAAAACATTAGGAACACCTTCCTAATATTGAGTTGCACCCCCTTTTTGCCCTCAACAGCCTCAATTCATTGGGGCATGGACTCTACAAGGTGTCGAAAGCTGGCCCATGTTGACTCCAATGCTTCCCACAGTTGTGTCAAGTTGGTTGGATGTCCTTTGGGTGGTGGACCATTCTTGATACACACAGGAAACTGTTCAGCGTGAAAATCCCAGCAGCGTTGCAGTTCTTGACACACTCAAACCGGTGTGCCTGGCAACTACTACCATACCCTGTTCAAAGGCAATTAAATATTTTGTCTTGCACATTCACCCTCTGAATGGCACACGTGTATATACAAGTCTCAATTGTCTCTTGGCTTAAAAATCCTTCTTTAACCTGGCTCCTCCCCAATATGCAAGAGACTGTAGTTAAGTTACATGAATTGTCTATCAAGAAAAGTCAGTTGTCTATCAAAAGCAAATAGACATATCATTGTAAAATGAACTATACGTTATACAAGGCATAAACTTAAATAACAAGGCAATACTGACATTAATTAAATATTAAGTATCTGAGCAGAGCGGAAGACAAAGAATCCATGGCTTGTGCCATGGCCAATAGCTCTTGGGGGAGAGAGAGAAAGAGTATATCTCACCACAGCAGGTCAGGAACAAAGAGAAGAGACAATGAATCTGAGACCCCTTTATAACATCTGAGTTGTTTAGATTCAAAATCTTGAGTTGTTGACCAATAGCATTACTGTTGCGTTAACCTCCAATCAGACATCAGACCTACAGGATGTTATCACAACAACCTCTGCTACCCAGAGGTGTGACAGAATGGGGGATGGAGAGAGCAACACAGAGAAGGTTAAATTCCCTGGAAGATAATAAACTCTGTTGCATACAGTTGAGTCACTTCGGGGGCAGGGGTGCCCTACAGGGGTGGAAGTGGGGCTCTAAATGGGACTTTCTATTGGCTGCCTGAGACAACAGCCAATTTTGTCCTCATCTTTTCCTCTCACCGTCTCTCTGGCCACATCTTAAAATACTTAGATGGCCTCCTCTGACCACTGAGTTCTCTGGACATGACATACAGCAGAAGGCTAGGGTGGTGGAATTCTAGGATGCATCTCAATAGTCTAAAATGGCTTCCTCATCTGTTCTCTATTGAGATTCACCCCTATTCAGCCAAGGCAGAAGAATACCTAAATTCTCAATTCGAGGGGCTCTAACAATACTGGGACATAGCCACACTGCTCAGTTGTCCACTCCAGCACACTGTGCAGGTCAGGGTCAGAGTTCAGAGGTCACAGAGAGAGCAGCAAGGTCACACTCCTATTGACCCTGTCTGATTTGGTTGTTTGTGTTTGGTCAGAGACCAGTGTTCGCCTGATCCTTGTCAGACACTTGTTTGTCAGGTGAAGATGAGCTTCCATCAACCTGTGTTCATGTCTTATACTTGTCTTATTCATATCTATATCTTATTCAAATCTATATACATTTGCTACTGCCTCTGCCACTGTCCTGTGTCTCAACCATTGTTTAGTCCCAGTTAGGCTTGGGCGGTATCCAGATGGTGATACCTTCATACTGACCTTGTGCCATACCAGGATATTCAGTAGTACGGAACTGATCACAAGGGGCGCTGTTTTTAAACCCCACTGATACTGTTATCCAAAGGTTAGCAATGCTAACAAGTACATGTAAAATCCCATAGAGAATGCTAACTAAATGCTGATGAGCGCATTGCGAACATTCTGTACAGTTTCTGACCTAAACTATACAAGTAACTCAAAAATGCTACTCACATTTTGCTGCACGCACAAAACAAATATTTGCCAGCAAGGCTCTTGATCCAGGAGGGTATTCTATGCTGTTACCAAGCGAATGCTTGATTTTGGAGAAGCTAATCACTTAGCTATCTAGCTAACTAGCTATTAAATTAGCAAACCAAATGCACAACTGCAGAGCATTTAGCACATTTTAGACAGTTAACTTAATAGCTATAAGATATCTAGCTGGCAAACAGTTGTGAATTCCATACTGTAATTAAATCACCTGGCGCATGCTGCACAACAGTGAGTGACTCACAAGGCTCCAGTCTCTCGTCGTTGTGTGCTTGTAAACAAACACCACGTGACATGTGACTGGGGACTACTGTAAGCTTCATAATAATGTGACAGGTGAAATTAAGAACTCAATGTTCTTTATCTCCTAACGTATTACACAAGTTGACTGCAGATATTTACTTAAAAAGTAGCTACAAATATTCAAATGAATGAATTAAAAAACAAACAGTATTGACGGTATTGAAAAACCATCCCGTGGCTTAGTCCCAGTAAGACGTAATTCCCCTCACCCAGGCCTTGTCCTGCCTCCTGCCCCATCTAAGACCTTGGTCAGGGGGGTGAGTCGAGCACATATCTTCAATTCATCTGGGATCAATTAAACCAGCCAGGCACGCAGAGCCGAGTGCCTATTTCTGAGCTGCCTATACTTGGCATAATTATAGGGTTTCAACTCACCATGGCTTTGTTCTGGAAGTGTGTATTTGTTTCTTCTTCTTTGGTCTTCTTTGTACATTCCGGTTTGTTGAGCGGCTTCCACATCCTCATCTGTGAAAAGCTATTTCCGACATCTTTTTTTTTCCGGGCCTCTTATTGCTTTTCCGCCGCGTTTTGAAGTTTCTTTGCTTAAATAAAATGTTGGGCTGAAGATCGTCAATGTAGCCGCAGAGCGCAGCTTAGAATCTTGGGTAATGGAGGTCAGTGTCTGAAGTCAAAAACCAAAATCTCTTCCGCTCCTCACACCCATTTTCCCTCTCTCCGTTCTCTTTTTTTTTAGCACTCTTGCATTCTTTCCAATCCTTCTCTTTCTCTCTTGCTGCAACTCCTTCTCCTTGGATATTCTCCTTATAGATCAGGTGCTTTGTAAATCCGGTAATGACTTTGCTAACAAGTAATGCTGCGGACTTGTCCTGTAGCGCGCGCACACACACACACACACACACACACACACACACACACACACACACACACACACACGTAGACTGTTCAATTCAACCTCTTATCTGATAAGCCTGGGACAGGACAGACAGTCTCAAACGCTCCCCGCTGCTCCGCTGAGCTGAGCAGCCTGTGTTTACTCTACTGAGGCGTTTGTCATCAGCTCCATCATGCTGCTCTTTACTCATACTGTATAAGGTCAAGCAGCTCCTTCCTCTGAGCAGAGGCACATGTGCTCTTATCTGGCAAACACAAATACATGCTCTTGCACATACACACACATACGCATCAGACTATTATACACACACATGCACAGATGACACACATCAAACTACTGTAGTGTTCAGGCATACACATACACCTTTTTTTTGACAGAGTACTCAGCTGCCTATTGATCTGAACATCAAGCTACTGGACCTAATGTACCACAGGTTATCTAACTTTATCTCTGTGTCTATCTGTCTGGCTGTCTATCTTATCTTTCGATCCATACTATGTATCTCTTTCTATCACGCTTTCGACTGCTATCGCTCGAACTTGCTAAAAGCTGCTTCCCTCTGTATCTGTCACAGGTCTTTTCCAGTTCTCCCCTGTTCTCTTTCTCAATTTCTCCCCACATTTCACTCTTTATTTCCTCCTCCCACTGTTTCTTAGACAGCATCACATTCTCAAATGAATGTCTATAAATAGCTTGGTGGTGTGGCTGAGTGTAGCTTGGTGGCAGCTGTGTTTACATGGGGCCAATGCTGGCTGCTACCTCCATCTCCGCCATCATCTCCACTGCCATCATCTCCATCTCCACCTCCATCATCTCTTTCTCCATCATCTCTACCTCATCATCTCTACCTCCATCTTCTCTACCTCCATGTGTCCCTGTCATCTGGGGGTGGCCAGCGCTATCTTCAGCTAGCTGTGTTTAGCCAACAAACACTAGGCTCACACTATAGGGGAGATATTCTTAGGAATGTTCTACCTGTTCAGAACGTCCCTGTTCAGGAAATAACTCTCTGACCCTTCAAGGAACGCTGTTGCATACACTGTGTGAGATCCGGTGTGTCTACTGCATTTGTATGCATGTATATTAGACTGGTGAACTGGTACTGATATTAGAGAGTGTGTGTGTGTGTGTGTGTGTGTGTGGGTGGTTGGGTGGGTACAGGTAGTGAAAATTAAAGTGTCTGTAAATCAGTGAATGTGTGTATGCATATTAGTCTGGTTAACTGGTACTGAGTGTCAGTGTAAATCCAGGAATGTGTGTATGCTGCATAAATAATGTGGATACTGTATGCTGCAGAAATGCCCTGTGATAAATGTTGGTTCCAGCGATTTATATCTTATGCCCTTGTTTTGTGTAATGAGTGTGTGCATGTGTGTGGGTGGGATAAGGGAGGTTTTTATGGAAGATGAGATTAAAGTGAAGGTCCTCTTGGTACAGGAACCTGTGTGTGCATCTGACATTTGTGTGTGATAATGTCTATGTGTGTGTGTGTGTGTGTGTGTGTGTGTGTGTGTGTGTGTGTGAAGTGACTGATATGGTGACCTGTACGTGTGTTGTGTTGTGGATGAGTGAGTGTGTAAAGGGGAGGGGTGAGGGCGGTGGCTTCAGAAGCCTGGCGGCAGACTCCGATGACCTCTAACCCCTAACCTGGGAGGAGGTCCAGTCAGTCGGGGAATAACACAAACACCCAGAGTCAGCACAATTAGCTTAGCTGGCATACTCCCCAACCTGTCTCTCTCTCTCCCTCCCTCTCCCTCCCGCTCTCATATATATTATCTGTCCTTAGACCTGTTGTTCTGGCTGATACAGTCCTATACACTAGATAGGGCCTGGAATTTTTACTGACTTAAATAGACCATCCATTTCAGACCAGGCATACGCCTCGATCAGACTGACATCGTCATTGCGTTTTTGGTACACCAGAAGTACATTCATTTTCAATGGAATGCTGCGATTGCGATGCAGAGGCAGTTGCAGTGCGTTCTGTGTGGCATGTACGTTGGATTTATCTAACATATGCATCAAATTGTATGCGCAGACTTGACAGAACTAGTAGCAAAAGGTGAATGTTGAACTTTGGTTGCACACATAGCCACAAAACATGTTGGATTACATCATGAAAAAAGTTTGACTGCAGAATTTATTACGCAGCATTGATGCAATAACATTGTCATTCTGATTGAGGCGTTAGACTGCCATTGCAATGTGCTGGTGTGACTCATTCAGTCAACAAGATGTGTAAGTAAAATAGTGTTGTAGTAAATAGGGTTGTCTAGTCTGATAACCAGTCCATGCTGGAAGTACATGGCATGTTGTTTTTATGTGTATGTATTGCACAGGAGGCTGCTGAGGGGAGGACGACTCATAATAATGGCTGGAATGGAGTGAATGGAAACCATGTATTTGATGTGTTGGATACCGTTCCATTAATTCCATTCCAGCCATTACTATGAGCCTGTCCTCCCCAATTAAGATGTCACCAGCCACCTGTGTGGATTACCTACTGCTCTCCCTTAATAACCCTTTCTGTGTGTTCTTCCAGATGTATGGTCGATACACCCAGGAGCTGGGGGTGTATGCTAAAGAAGAGGCAGCTCGCATGAGGGAGGAGGGGCGGAGGCGCTCGGTCACAGAACGCTCACGCTCCCTGGAACTCCTGGAGTACAACAAGGGCCGCTGTGCTAAGTGTCGCCGTGAGTACTGACCAATACTGACCACTCAAGCTGACGTACTGTAACCACACCGTATTCTCTGACCAGGTCTCTCGCTCTCTCTGACTGTGCTTTCTTACTGTGAAACATGCCTCACTTCACATCAACTTTCCCAGATACCATGTAGTGAGATTTTTACTAACAAAAGACAACTGGAGTGTATTGAAGGAGTGATTTGAGGGGAGAGTTTTGGAGTGTTTGTGCAGTCAGTGTGTGCATGTGTGTTTGCATGTGTGTGAGCCACCTCATTCCATGTACTGTTGATGGTGATAATAGTGATTATGTTTGGGTGACTGAAAAGGACATCTCCACTGTGTACAAGGACACTATTTGTACTGGGACACAAAACAAGACGCCACACCAGTCTAAATGCTGCAGGGGTATTCAACTGGGGGTCTGCGGAGGTACTGCAGGGGGTCTGCAAAAAAGGAAATGATACATCAGGAAAGCAGAACTTAATATTTGGTACAGAAACCTTTGTTTGCAATTACAGAGATCATACGTTTCCTGTAGGTCTTGACCAGGTTTGCACACACTGCAGCAGGGATTTTGGCCCACTCCTCCATACAGACCTTCTCCAGATCCTTCAGGTTTCGGGGCTGTCGCTGGGCAATACGGACTTTCAGCTCCCTCCAAAGATTTTCTATTGGGTTCAGGTCTGGAGACTGGCTAGGCCACTCCAGGACCTTGAGATGCTTCTTACGGAGCCATTCCTTAGTTGCCCTGGCTGTGTGTTTCGGGTCGTTGTCATGCTGGAAGACCCAGCCACGACCCATCTTCAATGCTCTTACTGAGGGAAGGAGGTTGTTGGCCAAGATCTTGCGATACATGGCCCCATCCATCCTCCCCTCAATACGGTGCAGTTGTCCTGTCCCATTTGCAGAAAAGCATCCCCAAAGAATGATGTTTCCACCTCCATGATTCACTGTTGGGATGGTGTTCTTGGGGTTGTACTCATCCTTCTTCTTCCTACAAACACGGCGAGTGGAGTTTAGACCAAAAAGCTCTATTTTTGTCTCATCAGACCACATAACCTTCTCCCATTCCTCCTCTGGATCATCCAGATGGTCATTGACAAACTTCAGATGGGCCTGGACAAACTGTTCTTGGATGGTTGGGAGAAGTTGCTCTCGGAGGATGTGTTGGTACCATTCTTTATTCATGGCTGTGTTCTTAGGCAAAATTATGAGTGAGCCCACTCCCTTGGCTGAGAAGCAACCCCACACATGAATGGTCTCAGGATGCTTTACTGTTGGCATGACACAGGACTGATGGTAGCGCTCACCTTGTCTTCTCCGGACAAGCTTTTTTCCGGATGCCCCAAACAATCGGAAAGGGGATTCATCCAAGAAAATGACTTTACCCCAGTCCTCAGCAGTCCAATCCCTGTACCTTTTGCAGAATATCAGTCTGTCCCTGATGTTTTTCTTGGAGAGAAGTGGCTTCCTCGATGCCCTTCTTGACACCAGGCCATCCTCCAAAAGTCTTCGCCTCACTGTGCGTGCAGATGCACTCACACCTGCCTGCTGCCATTCCTGAGCAAGCTCTGCACTGGTGGTGCCCCGATCCCGCAGCTTGCTGGACTTTCTTGGACGCCCTGAAGCCTTCTTCACAACAATTGAACCACTCTCCTTGAAGTTCTTGATGATCCGATAAATGGTTGATTTAGGTGCAATCTTACTAGCAGCAATATCCTTGCCTGTGAAGCCCTTTATGTGCAAAGCAATGATGACGGCACGTGTTTCCTTGCAGGTAACCATGGTTAACAGAGGAAGAACAATGATTTCAAGCACAGCACCACCCTCCTTTTAAAGCTTCCAGTCTATTATTCTAACTCAATCAGCATGACAGAGTGATCTCCAGCCTTGTCCTCGTCAACACTCTCACCTGTGTTAACGAGAGAATCACTGACATGTTGTCAGCTGGTCCTTTTGTGGCAGGGCTGAAATGCGGTGGAAATGTTTTTGGGGAAGTGCTCATCAAGCCAATCCAACTTGTGGGAGGTGCTTCAGGAAGCATGGGGTGAAATCTCTTCCGATTATTTCACTAGCAAAGATTTTTCTTTTATATTGCATACCTGCAGTAGACAAGAGGAGAATATCTTCTTTCTAATGATGTCAACTTTATTTCTCAACTCGAAAAATCACCTGCAAATAGGCTACTAGTCAATAGGCTACCAGTGTGGCAAGTGCCACTGGCTGCTGGTAAGCTTTTTTGACTTGGACATACAAGGCTAACCTTTGTTTAACCAGCTAAACAGCTGCTCTTAATGAAAATGTGTTTCGGAGTTACCTTTCTAGCTAATAGGCTATGGTAGAGTTTACACTTCCTCTTCCAATTATACTGTGGGGAGTTCAAAATGATGAAAAACTATATACCAGATCTGTTCATTTTAAAATGTTTATTTCTCCTTGCCATTATCATCATTTACCTGATAAGACAAGATGTTATATAATTTTTTATTTTATTTTTATATTTTTTGCTAACGTATGATGGGGGTCCCTGAACAAGAAAAGGTTGAAGACCCCTGTAGGACTGGGCGATATATCAAATTACTTTGAATGTATGTTTTAGTGTGAAATTCCAAATGCAAGAATCAAAGTAAATTTTTTTCAGTTTTTAGCGTTTGTCCGCTTGTTCTCATGTTGTCTTTTTGTTCTCGTCTCCTTCGCTCCTTCTGTGCTGGGTGGACCTTCCCACTCATACACCAAGCCCCTCCCCCTGCTGACATTTACAACAATGAAGAAGAAAGATCACTTCTTCCTCTCTGACAAGTAGTTTGAACTCGTTATTTGCGTTTGAGGTTTTGTCCAACAGAATCGGTCATGTGGACACTGAAACACATTGAGACATTAGTTTACTGTAATAGAGGAGAACTTAACCTTTTTAACGATACCCTTTTTATGTCTCAACTCCCAAAATGTACAGAGAGCAGACCCTACTAATGTGAGAGTATCAATGAACATTGTTTCTGGAAAATTCCTGCTCAGTTTCTGTCAGACGCAGATTTGCGGTACCACATACCACTTGCAGCATTTTAGCCACAGACTGTTATGTGCCAACTGTCTAGTCTGTGTTTTATATATGAGCATTGGCATCTCAATCTGAGAAAAAAGCATATTCTTATCCAGGTAGGCCACTTTCAACATCTAAGCAAAGTGGACAGGCTAGTATGTTGTTGAAACAGTTGGAGACAGACAGGGTTTGTTCATAACAGTTCAACTGTTATACCTTGTTAGCTAGCTAATAGATCCAAGTTGGCTAGACTTGGAAAATAAAGACTAGCTGGGTATTCACTAGCACATGGGCTTGTGCTTGAGAGATTGTTAGAGACCGGTCTTAATTTTCTATAATGCCTGTTACAAGAAGTTGGTCATTATTAATGGTGGATGTGCAATGTGAATGGTTCAGTTTTTTTTTTTTTTTTTACAAATAGGCAATTTTCATAGACGGGCATGAAAGCTAGATCAGTGATTATTGCAACAAAAGCAGGTTAAACTATTTTGATAAAATAATGACAGTAGTGAGTCTTATGGTTGTGGAATAATTATATTTAGCCATGTATAATACCACAAGCCCTTAATTCATTAGTTTATTGCTGACTGTTTTGAAATGCAGTGTATTGATTTTTATTGTGCAACAAGCTTGTTAAGAGTGTACAAAACATTATGAACTAATCTTTGAAATAGACTGACCAGGTGAATCCAGGTGAATCCAGGTTGAAGATATGATCCCTTATTGATGTCACTTGTTAAATCCACTTCAATCATTGTTGAAGGGGAGGAGACAGGTTAAAGAAGGATTTTTAAGCCTTGAGATAATTGAGACATGGATTGTGTATGTGTGCCATTCAGAGGGTGAATGGGCAAGACAAAAGATTTAAGTGCCTTTTGAACGGGGTATGGTAGTAGATGCCAGGAGCACTGGTTTGAGTCAAGAACTGCAACGCTGCTGGGATTTTCACGCTGAACAGTTTCCCGTGTGTATCAAGAATGGTCCACCACCCAAAGGACATCCAGCCAACTTGACCCAACTGTGGGAAGCATTGGCGTCAACATGGGCCAGCATCCCTGTGGAATGCCTTCAACACCTTGTAGAGTCCATGCCCCAATGAATTGAGGCTGTTCTGAGGGCAAAAGGGGGTGGAGCAACTCAATATTAGGAAGGTGTTCTTAATGTTTTGTGCACACAGTGTATATTGTGAATCGGTCATGAGTTAGAAAAAATGTAGATATGATTTTTAGACCATATCGCCCAGCCATAGACCCCTGCTACAAGGGATTAAGTGCCACATGTTAAACTTGTTCCAGGTGATAAATCTGTGACATTCACATACAGTACATGTCCTTGGACAATCAGGTGTGTCTTGTGCATGTTAATGAGATCCGGATTAATAGAGCAGGACAGTTGAAATGGAACAATTGTTTACACTACACACACTATCAAAACAGCACAGAACTCTAATTTGTGTATGTCAGAGTTCAGTCACAGATCCCAGCTCATTGCATGTGAATGAAGTGCCCTCTACTGTTAATACGTGCTCATTGCAATTTGTTTCCCTGCTCACTTCTGCAGCAAGGTGTATGTGTGTACAGTAATTATTTGTGACAATTCTTTGTGTGTGTTAGGCTGAAGATCTAAAATACTGCAAGAGTTGGGGTGTGTGTGTGTGCATGCTTCTCAGCTCAGTGATTAGTTTCCAGTGTTGTGGCTGTATAGTGTTGACTCAGCTATAGTCTCCCTTCAACCTCTCAACACTGTTTTGTTTGGGGACATGATGCAACTGATGAATTCTTCATACCCAGTTAACACCAGATATCTTCCATGTAGACTCTGTCTTTCCCCTGGAATGACAATAAGGGAAGGAGAGGCGCACACACACAGCTCTGCTCTATGACATTAGCTGTAGAGGGAGATACGGTGGTTTATTCTGTCACTGTGTGTTACTGTCACACAAACACTCCACTCTAGCACGACAAAAGACACCTCTGCCTAGCTCGGCAGAATCTCTGTTTTCATTATTGCTCGCTTTCTCACACGAACACACACACACACACTTTCTCTCTAGGATACACACACTCTCTTCCTCTCGTACGTACACACACACACAGAGTAAATTAAGCTGAACGTTGTAGCAGTGCCTCTCCCCTCATCACACTCAGTTCCAGCCTAGCGCTCCTGGGAGGTGTGTGTGTTGATGATGAGCTGCAGTGATGGGCCTCTGTCTATGCAACGGCTCTATACAGTTGCCTAGGTGTGTGTAATTGCCTATCTAGAGGAGAACATTTGGTAATGACATTCGCAGAACAAATTAGTATTATTTAAAGAGCACACTGAACACTTATCAATCAAATGTTACTTCTATATGGCACATTTTACAAGTACATTCTATCACAAAGTGAGTCATGCTATAATAAATTATAAATGTAGTGGAAGGGTTGCTATTGCATGGATATGCCAGTAGGGGGAAGAGTTGAGCTATAGAACAACTAGAGCGAAAGAGCAGGAGGATGGAGAGAGGAATCCATAGTTGAAAAAGAGAAACGGAGAGAGGACAGGAGAGTGAGGCTGAAATATACAGGCTGGTTCTGTGTTACCACGGTGTTGCGTTACCAGGGATACAGGGTGAAATCTCAACTACAGAGGTTTGGTTACGGTCGCTAGGATCAGCAAGGCTGGGTGGGGACTGTCAGGACGGGGGTACACACACAATTACATTTACATTTTAGTCATTTAGCAGACGCTCTTATCCAGAGCGACTTACAGGAGCAATTAGGGTTAAGTGCCTTGCTCAAGGGCACATCGACAGATTTTTCACCTAGTCGGCTCGGGGATTAGAACCAGCGACCTTTCGGTTACTGGCACAATGCTCTTAACCACTAAGCTACCTTTTCTCTCTTTTGACATTATTAGGATAATATGATAGTTTGATTCTGTCTTATTTTACTGTTTTACTAATCAAAAGTTCACAACAGATTTAATTACGTTAATTATTTTAATTATATAATTTTGGAGACGTAATAATAAACCAACTGATTTGAGGCCATCCACTTTTTGGTTTGCGGTTGAGGGAGATATTTGAAGTAGTGGTTATACAAGTATGTTCTGTGCGTACTTGTGTGTGTGTGTGTGTGAGTGAAACGGGGATTGTTGTGTAATGAATTCTGTTAAAAGAGCTCAGCCATGAGAACAGGCATGAAATATTCAGAGACTAGTCCACTGGACTAGCCGTCACAACACACACACATGGAGAGTCAGAAACGTTCACTCTCTCTTTCACACACACGCACAGGCTGATATTTTCCAGGTGGATCAGTGGGGGTCCCATGCGGGGGGGGGTTTGGAGGGGGGTCAAAGGTACCCCAGGGTTCTGTCTGTAGCCCAGTGGGGGTTGAGGGACTTGATGGGGGGGCAGATGACAGGCCTCAGGGTGCTGTCACTCACTCCTGCTGCTATTGATGTTACATGTCCCCAAGAGGGTACATTGTGCTAGGACACACACACACACACACACACACACACACAACATCTGCAGCTGTTTTTTCAGAGGAATGACACTGTGACAGTCTCTTTTCCTCTGTTCTGTCTTTCTCTACACATCTCCCCTCTCTCTCCCCCTCTCTCTCCCTCCCCTCTCTCTCTCCCCCTCTCTCTCTCTCCCCTCTCCCCTCTCTCTCTCCCCCTCGCTCTCTCTCTCTCTCTCCCCCACTCTCTCTCTCCCCCTCTTTCTCTTCCCCCTCTTTCTCTCCCCTCCCAGTCTCTCTCTGCCCCCCCGTCTCTCTCTCTCCTTCTCTCTCTCCCCTCTCTCAATCTCTCTCTGCCCCCTCGCTCTCTCTGCCCCATCTATCTCACGCTCTCTCTTCTCTCTCCCCTTCTCTTTCTCCCCACCTCTCTCCTTTTCTTCCTCCTCTCTCTCCCCCTCCCTCCCTGTCTCTCTCGCCCCCCTTCTCTCGCTCTCTCTCTCCCCCTTCTCTCTTTCTCCCCCTTCTCTCCCCCCCTCTCTCTTGCCCCACTATCTCTCTCGCCCCACTATCTCTCTCCCTCCACTATCTCTTTCTCCCACCTTTCTCTCTCTGCCCCCATATCTCTCTTCCCCACATCTCTCTCTCTCTCTCTGACTCCTTCTCTCTCTCCCCCCTCCCCCCTCTTTCTTCTCTCTCTGCCCCTCTCTCTTGCTTTCTCTGCTCCCCCTTCTCTCTCTCCTCTCTCGCTCTCTTCTCTCTCTCCCCTTCTCTCGCTCTCTTCTCTCCCCTTCCCTCTCTCAAGCTCTCTCTCTCGCTCTCTCCCCCTCTCTCTCTCCCCCTTCTCGATCTCTCTCTCTCTCTCTCTCTCTCTCTCTCTCTCTCTCTCTCTCTCTCTCCCCTCTTCTTTCTCCCCCTCTCTCTTTCTTCCCCCACTATCTCTTTCTCTGCCCCCGTCTCTCCTCTCTCTCTCTGACTCCTTCTCCCTCCCCCCTCTTTCTTCTCTCTCTCTTCCCCTCTCTCGCTCTCTCTCTGCTCCCCCTCTCGCTCACCCTTCTCTCTCGCTCCCCCTTCTCTCTCAAACTCTCTCTTCTCTCTCCCCTTCTCTCTCTCAAGCTCTCTCCCCCCTTCTCTCTCTCTCTCGCAGCCCTTGGCTCTCTGTTTTGGTATATTCATAGATCTCAGCTGTCCACCTGCTCCATTCTCAGTGCTCAGGGGGGTCAGTATGTTATTTAATTGGTTCCAAGAACACACAGGCACACACACGTTTTTCCCTGCAACCGGTGTGATGTCAGTAGGAGCACGGCATGGCGCCACACGTCACCATGGATACTAGCTGGCGCCAGCCCTCCTTCTCTCCGTCTCTCTGTCATCATCCATCCATCCCTCCCCTCCCTCAGTCCCCCTCTTCTTCCCATCTCTTGCTGCATTTCTTTGTCGGTCCTCTTTTTGTCTCCTTCTCTGGTCCCTCTCCTCTGGGCGGTGTGGTGAAAGGCATTCTGGGATAGACAGGCTAGTGAAGAGGCTGATAGGGCCAGGCAGGAGATGGACAAATGGGTTGTCATGGGAACAAACCGATGACATGGCTGTGCTGCTGTCACTTGTGGCACCGCTTGCATCACATCGCATTGCCATGCCAACCCCAGATGAACTACGTCTGTTTTCTCTCCCCTCTCATCAGCCAGTACACAACCTGCCTTTTCCTTGCATTTCCACTCTTTGTCTCTTTTTCTCTCTCACTCTATCTACTGTCTCCTGTTTTCTACTCGGACCACATGATAGACTTTTATCCCCTCTGTGATATAGAAATTCAGAGGCAACCAGGTTTTTGGCTAAAATGTCCTGGTACTGGGCAAAGTTCATGATGCCGTTGACCTTAACAAGGGCCCCAGGACCAGTGGAAGCAAAATAGCCCCCAAACATCAAAGATCCACCACCATATTTTACAGTAGGTATGGGGTTCTTTTCAACAAATGTAATCGCCTGCAGTTTGATAAACGACATTGGTATTTGGATTAGAACCGGTGCTATGGTCAGATTACATGAAAATTGAGCTCTTTGGCTGTGCACACTAGTGGTAGGTTTGGCGTCTCAAAAAAAGAGTACTTGTTCAACAAAATCTTTCTCTGAGCAATTGTATTAGTATAAAATAATATAAGTTCCCAATTGTTTTTTGCGTACAATATAGCTCTGTGTTTGTATTATTTATTTTATACAGTATTTTTTTGCTCATCTGTATCAAGGATGCCAATAATTTTGGACCTGACTGTATGTGCGTGGTGAGAGCGAGAGAGAGACAATATATGGCGCTACTTTGATAGAATTCTCTGCTCTGCTAAACCATCGTCTGTCACCATCATGATGTCATCGTCGATAGACGATACTAATCATAATATCGCCCAACCCTAGAGTGTGCGTATGGACAGTTACTTTCTAGTCTTAAGTGTAGTATTTCTAATGAAGGCTGACAGGAAAAAATATTCACCCTGGCCTTGTGTAACACGGACTCTTCAATATTCATATTGAACACACACACACCTTTTAACACCAACACTATAGCTCCACACAAACACGTGCTGTACTGTAGACAACCATCATAAAGACCCAGATTTCCAAAGAGTTGCCACCTGCTATTTCTCAGCACTGTTGAAAAATGAAACTATACACTTTTTTAGGTCAACATGTTTATATTTTTTTCTCTCTTTAAAAATTGTCTCTTAACTTTGAGTTGTTGGTGCCAATGCTTAGTTAGTCATGCTTTTAAGACACCATGCTGTTTTGTCCCTTTTTAAAATTCCTACTGTACACACAAAAACACAAACACACTTTTTGAATATTCATGTGAAACACATGAGTGTGTCCTGTCAGTCTGTCGGACGCCATGCTGACTCACTGTGGGGGTGTGTGTACGTCACTTACATTCACCTGCTGGCCAAGACAGGAACGCGCGCACACACCACACACACACATATATATATATATATATATATATACTACCGGTCAAAAGTTTTAGAACACCTGCTCATTCAAGGGTTTTTCTTTATTTTTACTATTTTCTACATTGTAGAATAATAGAGAAGACATCAAAACTATGAAATAACACACAGGGAATCATGCAAAAAAGTGTTAAACAAATCTAAATATATTTTATATAGATTCTTCAAATAGCCACCCTTTGCCTTGATGACAGCTTTGCACACTCTTGGCATTCTCTCAACCAACTTCATGAGCTAGTCACCTGGAATGCATTTCAATAACAGGTGTGCCTTCTTAAAAGTTAATTTGTGGAATTTCTTTCCTTCTTAATGCGTTTGAGCCAATCAGTTGTGTTGTGACAAGGTAAGGGGGGTATACAGAAGATAGCCCTATTTGGTAAAAGACCAAGTCCATATTATGGCAAGAACAGCTCAAATAAGCAAAGAGAAATGACGGTCCATCATTACTTTAAGACATGAAGCTCAGTCAATACGGAACATTTCAAGAACTTTGAACGTTTCTTCAAGTGAAGTAGCAAAAACCATCAAGCGCTATGATGAAACTGGCTCTCATGAGGACCAGCCTCAAACTGCAGCCCAAATAAATGCTTCATGGAGTTCAAGTAACAGACACATTTCAACATCAACTGTTCAGAGAAGACTGCGTGAATCAGGCCTTCATGGTCGAATTGCTGAAAAGAATCCACTACTAAAGGACACCAATAAGAAGAAGAGACTTGCTTGGGCCAAGAAACACGAGCAATGGACATTAGGCCCTTTAGGTCTAGAGTCCAAATTTGAAATGTTTGGTTCCAACCGCTGTGTCTTTGTGAGATGCGGTGTGGGTGAACGGATGATCTCTGCATGTGTATTTCCCACCGTAAAGCATGGAGGGGGAGGTGTTATGGTGTGGGGGTGCTTTGCTGGTGACAGTCTGTGATTTATTTAGAATTCAAGGCACACTTAACCAGCATGGCTACCACAGCATTCTGCAGCGATACGCCATCCCATCTGGTTTGGGCTTAGTGGGACTATCATTTGTTTTTCAACAGGACAATGACCCAACACACCTCCAGGCTGTGTAAGGGCTATTTGACCAAGAAGGAGAGTGATGTAGTGCCGCATCAGATGACCTGGCCTCCACAATCCCCCGACCTCAGCCAAATTGAGAGGGTTTGGGATGAGTCGGACGGCAGAGTGATGGAAAAGCAGCCAACAAGTGCTAAGCATATGTGGGAACTCCTTCAAGACAGTTGGAAAAGCATTCCAGGTGAAGCTGGTTCAGAGAGTGTGCAAAGCTGTCATCAAGGCAAAGGGTAGCTATTTGAAGAATCTCAAATATAAAATATATTTTGATTTGTTTAACACTTGTTTGGTTACTACATGATTCCATATGTGTTATTTCATAGTTTTGAGGTCTTCACTGTAGAAAACAGAAGATCAAAAGTCAAAGTAAAGAAAAACCCTTTGAATGAGTAGGTGTTCTAAAACTTTTGACCGGTTGTGTGTGTGTGTGTGTGTGTGTGTATATATATGTATATATATATATATATACACACACACACACACACACACACACACACACACACACACACACACACACACACACACACACACACAGGTAACCAAGGGGACTAGGGCATGTGAATAAGGCAATCAATATTTTATTCAGTGCCACTGGGGCAGAGGTGTCTGCTGTGATCTTCACCTGCTGTAGTAGCACAGTGTCCCATTGCCATACACTCACTGGCTTTGCAACTTAGCCACTATTGCCATACACTCACTGGCTGTGCAACTTAGCCACTAGAAAAGTGAACTGAGCCAAAATGGCCACCCCTATAGCTATAGACTGGAGGGTTGTTTAGCAACAAAACCGATGCGTGCAACAACCGTGAAGCAAAACAGACAGGGTTGGCTTACAATCAAAGGATTGTTGACAACATGCAAGTTATATTTCCTCTTCAAATCTTTATTGAAAAGATAAATACATAATGCACAATGAGCACTTTCTTTCTTTCCCTCCCTCCTTTCTTTCCCTCATCTCTCTCTACTCATCCTCGGACTCTCTTCAACTCTCCTGTCTTCACTCCACTGTTCTTCTCTGCTGTCCTTCATGTCCGTGATACATCACTGCTCCCTCCACCCCTTCCTCCCTCTCTCCTTATCTGCTGAATATATATATATATATAATCTGTTTATTTATTTCTGCAGAAGAGGAGAGAGGGAGTGGAGGAGTGCAACATGTTTGCTGACGGGAGGGCTGTTGATGCATTATTCTGTTTGCTCCTCCTCCTTCTCTCTCTCTCTCTCTCTCTCTCTCTCTCTCTCTCTCTCTCTCTCTCTCTCTCTCTCTCTCTCTCTCTCTCTCTCTCTCTCTCTCTACCCTTCACTCTGAGCCCCTGTTCCTGAGTTATTATACTCTAATCACCAGTGAGCTGAGAGCTTCACCCACTGACAGGCCAATCCACACACACACAATCTCTCTGTCTTTTCTCCTCGTCCCACAGTAAAGATTCCTCCAACTCTCTGCCTGTCCTTTCCTCTCTATTATAACGTTTGTTCAGTTTTGACATTACCAGTACACTATTATAAAGTAGATTTACTGTGTGAATTGATTGAGCTAGCGTCGCTTAATGAGGTGTTTGTGTATGTGCACCCCATTATACAGGACGGACAGGACACTGAGTCCTGTACTAAAGTGAAAAACCTGTCTATGTGCATGCATGCATTATAATGTCCCATGATTAGATAGTTTGATTAATGAGTCATTATTAGTGATGTTTCTATCCCTCTCTCCATCCCTCGCCTACACACACACCTCTGAATGACTCATCCTGGGTGAGGGTGCTAGCGTGTGTGTGCTAGCACTTGTCTGTCCCCACTTGTAGCATACAACCCTCAGTGTGCTTATGAGTTTGTGCTTTGCAGTGTTTTAATTGGGCACTCTCATTGAGCTTATAGAGTGTAGTTCTACTCTGCCAAGTCAGCCATTACACAATATTGAACTACCTACAGTGGCTTGCAAAAGTATTCACCCCCCTTGGCATTTTTCCTATTTTGTTGCCTTACAACCTGGAATTAAAATTGATTTTTTGGGGGGGTTTGTATCATTTGATTTACACAACATGCCTACCACTTTGAAGATGCAAAATATTTTTTTTTGTGAAACAAACAAGAAATAAGACAAAAAAAACTGAAAACTTGAGCATGCATAACTACTCACCCCTCCAAAGTCAATACTTTGTAGAGACACCTTTTGCCGCAATTACAGCTGCAAGTCTCTTGGTATGTCTCAATAAGCTTGGCACATCTAGCCACTGGGAATTTTTCCCATTCTTCAAGGCAAAACTGCTCCAGCTCCTTCAAATTGGATGGGTTCCGCTGGTGTACAGCAATCTTTAAGTCATACCACAGATTCTCAATTGGATTGAGGTCTGGGCTTTGACTAGGCCATTCCGAGACATTTAAATGTTTCCCCTTAAACCACTTGAGTGTTGCTTTAGTGTTAGATTAATTTGTATTTTAAGAATAATGACTAAAGGATTTCACCCCAAATTCTTTAGCAGTATGCTTCTCTCTCTTTCTTTTTCTCCTTCTTTCTCTCTACCTCTTTCTCTCATTCATGCCCTTCCTCTTTTTTCTCTCTTGCCATATTGTTCCTTAGTCTCCTCTCCCTCTTTCTCCTATAGTGTTTCTCCCTAGCCTCCTCCCTCTCTTCTTATCCTCTCTCTTCTCTCCCTCTTTCTTTGTTTAAATTTTAGTAATTTAGCAGACACTCTTATCCAGAGCGACTTACAGTTAGTGCATTAATCTTAAGATAGCTAGGTGGGACAACCACATATCAGTCATAGTAAGTACATGTTTTCTGAATAAAGTAGCTATCAGCAAAGTCAGAGCTAGTAAGGGGGAAAGAAGT
The DNA here is from genome assembly GCF_020615455.1 of Coregonus clupeaformis. Classification (NCBI taxonomy): domain Eukaryota; kingdom Metazoa; phylum Chordata; class Actinopteri; order Salmoniformes; family Salmonidae; genus Coregonus; species Coregonus clupeaformis. The sequence continues at coordinate 31,676,504 of NC_059196.1, forward strand.
CAAGTGTTAGTTGGGGGGTGGGGGGTGCCGTGGGATTATTTGAGATACAATTTGAAGAGGTAGGGTTTCGGAAGATGGGCAGGGACTCTGCTGTCCTAGCTTCAAGGAGAAACTGGTTCCACCATTGGGGTGCCAGGACAGAGAAGTGCTTGGACTGGGCTCTACACTGGCTGCCTGTGAGTTTTATAATTAATTTTAAGATTATTCTATTGGGTTTTTAAATCAATCAACGATTGTGCACCCCAATACATGTCAGACATGCTTTTAAGCTGTGTACCCAGTAGGTACTCAGCTTAAAAGCATTTCAACAAGCATTTTGCTACAGCTGGCCATGCTTTCCACTTGGCTACCCCTACCCCGGCCACCAGCTCGGCACCCTCTGCTGCAACTTGCCCATGCCCCCTGCTTCTCCTTCACCCAAATTCAGATAGCTGATGTTCTGAAAGAGCTGCAAAATCTGGACCCCTACAAATCAGCTGGGCTAGACAATCTGGACCCTTTCTTTCTAAAATTATCCGCCGAAATTGTCGCAACCCCTATTACTAGCCTGTTCAACCTCTTTCTTATCGTCTGAGATCCCCAGAGATTGGAAAGCTGCCGCGGTCATCCCCCTCTTCAAAGGGGGTGACACTAGATCCAAACTGTTACAGACCTATATCCATCCTGCCCTGCCTTTCGAAAGTATTTGAAAGCCAAGTTGACAAACAGATCACCAACCATTTCGAATCCCACCGTACCTTCTCCGCTATGCAATCTGGTTTCCGAGCTGGTCATGGGTGCACCTCAGCCACGCTCAAGGTCATTAACGATATTATAACCGCGATCGATAAAAGACAGTACTGTGCAGCCGTCTTCATCGACCTGGCCAAGGCTTTCGACTCTGTCAATCACCGCATTCTTATTGGCAGACTAAATAGCCTTGGTTTCTCAAATGACTGCCTCTCCTGGTAAACCAATTACTTCTCAGATAGAGTTCAATGTGTCAAATCGGAGGGCCTGTTGTCTGGACCTCTGGCAGTCTCTATGGGGGTGCCACAGGGTTCAATTCTCGGGCCGACTCTATTCTCTGTGTATATCAATGATGTCGCTCTTGCTGCTGGTGACTCTCAGATCCACCTCTATGCGGACGACACCATTTTGTATACATCTGGCCCTTCATTGGACACTGTGTTAACAAACCTCCAAACGAGCTTCAATGCCATGCAACACTCCTTCCGTAGCCTCCAATTGCTCTTAAACTCTAGTAAAACTAAATGCATGCTCTTCAATCGAACGCTGCTTGCACCCGCCCACCCGACTAGAATCACTACTCTAGGCGGGTCTGACTTAGAATATGTGGACAATTACAAATACCTAGGTGTCTGGTTAGACTGTAAACTCTCCTTCCAGACTCACATTAAGCATCTCCAATCCAAAGTTAAATCTAGAATCGGCTTCTTATTTCGCAACAAAGCCTCCTTCACTCATGCTGCCAAACATGCCCTCGTAAAACGGACTATCCTACCGATCCTCGACTTCGGCAATGTCATTTACAAAATAGCCTCCAACACTCTACTCAGCAAATTGGATGTAGTCTATCACAGTGTCATCTGTTTTGTCACCAAAGCCCCATATACTACCCACCATTGTGACCTGTACGCTCTCGTTGGCTGGCCCTCACTACATATTCGTTGCCAAACCCACTGGCTCCAGGTCATCTACAAATCACCGCTAGGCAAATCCCCACCTTATCTTAGCTCATTGGTCACCATAGCAACACCCACCCGTAGTATGCGCTCCAGCAGGTATATCTCACTGGTCATCCCCAAAGCCAACACCTCCTTTGGCCACCATTTCTTCCAGTCCTCTTCTGCCAATGACTGGAACGAACTGCAAAAATCTCTGAAGCTGGAGATACTTATCTCCCTCACTGTCTTTAATCGTCAGTTGTCAGAGCAGCTTACCGATCACTGCACCTGTACACAGCCCATATGAAATTAGCCCACCCAACTACCTCATCCCCATATTGTTATTTATTTTGCTCATTTGCACCCCAGTATCTCTATTTGCACATCATCTTCTGCACATCTATCACTCCAGTGTTAATACTAAATTGTAATTATTTTGCACTATGGCCTATTTATTGCCTTACCTCCATAACTTACTACATTATAATATCGTTTAGGACCTTGAGCGTGGCTGAGGGGGGCAGGGGGCATGGGCAAGTTGCAGCGGAGGGTGCAGAGCTGGTGGCCGGGGTAGTGGTAGCCAGGTGGAAAGCATGGCCAGCCGTAGCAAAATGCTTGTTGAAATTCTCGATTATTGTAGATTTATCGGTGGTGATAGTGTTTCCTAGCCTCAGTACAGTGGGCAGCTGGTAGGAGGTGCTCTTATTCTCCATGGACTTTAGTGTCCCATAACTTTTTGGAGTTAGTGCTACAGGATGCACATTTCTGTTTGAAAAAGCTAGCCTTTGCTTTCCTAACTGCTTGTGTATATTGGTTCCTAACTTCCCTGAAAAGTTGCATATCGCGGGGGCTATTTGATGCTAATGCAGTACGCCACAGGATGTTTTTGTGCTGGTCAAGGGCAGTCAAGTCTGAGGAGAACCAGGGGCTATATCTGTTCTTAGTTCTTAATGGGGCATGCTTATTTAAGATTGAGAGGAAAGCACTTTTAAAGAACAACCAGGCATCCTCTACTGACGGAATGAGATCGATATCCATCCAGGATACCTGGGCCAGGTCAATTAGGAAGGCCTGCTCGCTAAAGTGTTTAAGCCACCTCCAACGTCGTTTTAGAGAATTTGACAGTACAACCAACCGGCCTCACAACCGCAGACCATGTGTAACCACGCCAGCCCAGGACCTTCACATCCAGCTTCTTCACCTGCTGGATCATCTGAGACCAACCACCCGGACAGCTGATGAAACTGTGGGTAATTTCTTCACAAACTGTCAGAAACCGTCTCAGGATAGCTCATCTGCGTGCTCGTCGTCCTCACCAGGGTCTTGACCTGACTGCAGTTCGGCGTCGTAACCGACTTCAGTAGGCAAATGCTCACCGCTGATGGCCACTGGCACGCTGGAGAAGTGTGCTCTTCATGGATGAATCCCGGTTTCAACTGTACCGGGCAGATGGCCGACAAGCGTGTATGTCGTTGTGTGAGCGAATGAGCTGTTTGCTGATGTCAACAATGTGAACGGAGTGCCCCGTGGTGGTGGGGTTATGATATGTGCAGGCATAAGCTATGGACAATGAACACAATTGCATTTTATCTATTTGAATGCAGAGATACCGTGATGAGATCCTGAGGCCCATTGTCTTGCCATTCATCCACCGCCATCACCTCATGTTTCAAGATGATCATGCAAACAATACATGTATTACTAGTAAGAAGTAATGTGGTATATTGTTACATTTTTTGTGACCTGAGTCTTTTAAGGAGAATATCACAGATGAGACAAATTTCACCTGCCCCTTTAAATGCGGGAGGTTACCGTGGTAATGCGACTCAGTCATGTTTGTGTCTGTGAGATTGAGAGTCTGACTAGTAGCAGCGTTGTCTTCTCTTCCCTAGCAGTTTAAACTCAAAAATTGTTTTGTTCATAAGCTAGGTTGTTTTTCAATGTAAATAGCCAAGAAACACAAGGACTTTCATTTCAAGTAAATTAGACCAATTTTTATGCCTGAGTGCAGTGCTTCTAAAAATGAATTTTTCACTCAGATCTTCACCTGCGCACTGCCCCCAGCAGTGTTGCAGCGCAAGGTGGGATTGGCTATACAGGATTCGTAGTTCTTTGGCTTTGTGTGATTAATTTACCAGCTATGAAAGAAAACGGCAGAAATACTTTGAAATAGCTACTGCAGCATTTATTTTACTATAAATATGATCATACTTGACTATTTTTATTCACAAATGGGAGTGAAATGCTCGCACTGTGGAGCCCTGACCACCTGCCAACTTGGCTAGTGAAATAGACATCTTCCCCGCAAATGCCAAAATCTACCTGCAGGTGGCGGGTGTTTAATTTTAGGCCCTGAACATATTCTATTCTTATTTAGAATAAAGGTGACCTCAAAATTACCCCAAAGGGGTCATATTAGATTGTGTAGAAATGCAGGAAATGAGCTTTAGATGCCCAAAGAATTCTGAGGGAGGACCCACCGACCCCCGTCAGGTTATGTCCCCCCCACTTCTAAAACCAAAGTTGCACCACTGGGGCCTAATTAATTTATTTAAATTGACTGATTGATTTCCTTATATGAACTGTAACTCAGTAAAATCATTGAAATCATTGTATGTTGCATTTATATTGTGTATTTTTTTCCTGTGAAGCACATTGCATTCCATGTCTGGAATGTGCTGTATAAATAAAGCTTGATTTGATTGATTTAGGCTGAGCGGGAGCTGTAGGGGTGGGAGGGCCAAGAGACCAAAGGTGGCAGAACGGAGTACTCTGGTTGGGATGTAGGGTTTGTGCAGAGCTGCTCCGTAGGCAAGTACCATGGTCTTGTAGTGGATGCGCACTTCGACTGGAAGCCTGAGGAGTGTGCGGAGGAGCGGGGTGACATGGGAGAACTTGGGAAGGTTGAACACCAGGCGGCTGCAGCGTTCTGTTTCTTTGATTTCTTTGCCACTGTTTCTCCTAGCTTAGAGTGTAGCTCTACAATGCCAAGTCAGCCATTACACAATATTGAACTACCTACCTCCCTCTCTCTTGCAATATAGCTGATTTCCTTTCCCTCTCTTTTTCTCCCTCTCCTCCTTTGTCTCTACCTCTACCTCTCTTGCTGTATTGCTCCTTTGTCTCCTCTCTTCTTATCCTCCTCTCTCTCCCTCTTTCTCTCTCTCCTACGGTATTGCTCCCTAGCCTCCTCCCTCTGTTCTTATCCTCTTCTCTTTCTCTCTCTTTTGTTAACTCAGTGTCTCTTGTTTGTTCTGTCTCAGATTTATTTGCCTCTATTTCTCCTTGGCCACTGACTCTCCTCTTAGGTCCCAGCCATCCTGAAAGAGCCGTGGTGGATTTAAACAAAGACTCGTACAGGTAACTGCCAAAATAAAGGAAACGCCAACATAAAGTGTCTTAATAGAGCATCGGGCCACAACGAGCCAGAGCTGCTTCAATGCACCTTGGCATATATTCTACAACTGTCTGGAACTCTATTGGAGAGATGAAGACACCATCTTTCCACGAGCAATTCCATAATTTGGTGTTTTGTTAATGGTGGTGGAAAACGCTGTCTCAGGTGCCGCTCCAGAATCTCCCATAAATGTTCAATTGGGTTGAGATCTGGTGACTGAGATGGCCATGGCATAAGGTTTACATCGTTTTCATGCTCATCAAACCATTCAGTGACCACTCGTGCCCTGTGGGTCGGGGCATTGTCATCCTATGGGGGCATAGCCATGGTAGACAAAATAATGGCCTGCCCAGCATTTTTATACATGACCCTAAGCATGATGGGATGTTAATTGCTTAATTAACTCAGGAACCACACCTGTGTGGAAGCACCTGCTTTCAATATACTTTGTATCCCTCATTTACTTGTGTTTCCTTTTTTTGGCAGTTACCTGTATGTGATATGTAGGGCCAGGGGTTCTTCCTGGTCACATCATGGAAACACTCCAGTACCTAGTGATTTATGTTGAATGTTATTTAAGCTGTGCTTTGTATTGACATATGTACTGTACTGTGAGATATATGGCCTTCCAGCACGCACGCACGCACCCATGGACTCACAAACTCTCTTTCTCTCACCCACACATACGTTCCCTAACTGTGTTGTGTGGTTTGTCCCCAGGGTCAGGGTATCCCTACACTCAGGCTCCACCCCGGGACTTTCTGTCTGGTAAACCCAAACAATCATTATGATTATCACCACATCCTAACGTATTAAAACATTATTAAACAATAATAAGACCTACTGAACTGTATTAAACGCATTGAAGGTGGGTCCCCCCATCCCCCCCCCCCTATTAATAATGGCATCAATTAAACAACAACACCATCTGTCTGTCTCAGTGTGAAGGCTTCAAAGTGTGTTTTCTGATGCTGTGTGTGTGTGTGTGTGTGTGTGTACACACATGATTTACTATACTTGTGAGTACCAGAAGTCCTCACAAGAATAGCAAACCAACTAAAATTAAGATAAGTGAGGACATTTTGCCGGTCCTCACTTGGGCCCCGTGTAGCTCAGTTGGTAGAGCATGGTTTGCAAAGCCAGGGTTGTGGGTTCGTTTTCCCACGGGGGGCCAGTATGAAAAAAGTATGAAAATGTATGCACTCACTAACTGTAAGTCGCTCTGGATAAGAGCGTCTGCTAAAATGACTAAAATGTAAATGTTAAATGTAAAAAGGCCTTAGCCTTAGGGGTTAGGTAGGTTTAGGGTTAGGGAAAATAGTTTTTTGAATGGGAATCAATTCTTGGTCCACAAAAAGTCCTCACAAGTATAGTGACATAGGTGTGTCTGTGTGTGTCAGGAACAGGTTGAACTAGGGCTGGCACAATTAATGTGTAACCGTGTAACCAACGGTTATGGATAAAATAACTGGGGGGGGAGTTTAAAGGAGAAAAAAAAGACTGAAGATGGGATGGCCGGGCATTCGTGCAGTAGTCAGTTTCTGCTGTAACATGGACTTTTAACAACATGATTAAACTTTGTTGCCTCTTACTGAAACAAGGGTTAGTGCTATCCGGAATCCTTTGGACGCCCCTACCCTAACCATAACACTTACAGTTGAAGTCGGAAGTTTACATAAACCTTAGCCAAATACATTTAAACTCAGTTTTTCACAATTCCATATTTTTCAGTTCTACCCACACATTTTCTATAGGATTAAGGTCAGGGCTTTGTGATGGCCACTCCAATACCTTGACTTTGTTGTCCTTAAGCCATTTTGCCACAACTTTGGAAGTATGCTTGGGGTCATTGTCCATTTGGAAGACCATTTGCGACCAAGCTTTAACTTCCTGACTGATGTCTTGAGATGTTGCTTCAATATATCCACATAATTTTCCTTCCTCATGATGCAATCTATTTTGTGAAGTGCACCAGTCCCTCCTGCAGCAAAGCTCCCCCACAGCATGATGCTGCCACCCCCGTGCTTCACGGTTGGGATGGTGTTCTTCGGCTTGCAAGCATCCCCCTTTTTCCTCCAAACATAACGATGCTCATTATGGCCAAACAGTTCTATTTTTGTTTCATCAGACCAGAGGACATTTCTCCAAAAAGTACAACCTTTGTCCCCATGTGCAGTTGCAAACCATAGTCTGGCTTTTTTATGGCGGTTTTGAAGAAGTGGCTTCTTCCTTGCTGAGCGGCCTTTCAGGTTATGTCGATATAGGACTTGTTTTACTGTGGACATAGATACTTTTGTACCTGTTTCCTCCAGCATCTTCACAAGGTCCTTTGCTTTTGTTCTGGAATTGATTTGCACTTTTTGCACCAAAGTACGTTCATCTCTAGGAGACAGAACGCATCTCCTTCCTGAGCGGTATGACGGCTGCGTGGTCCCATGGTGTTTATACTTGCGTACTATTGTTTGTACAGATGAACGTGGTACCTTCAGGCGTTTGGAAATTGCTCCCAAGGATGAACCAGACTTGTGGAGGTCTACAATTTCTTTTGATTTTCCCATGATGTCAAGCAAAGAGGTACTGAGTTTGAAGGTAGGCCTTGAAATACATCCACAGGTACACCTCCAATTGACTCAAATTATGTAAATTGCCTATCAGAAACTTCTAAAGCCATTCTGGAATTTTCCAAGCTGTTTAAAGGCACAGTCAACGTAGTGTATGTAAACTTCTGCCCCACTGGAATTCTGATACAGTGAATTATAAGTGAAATAATCTGTCTGGAAACAATAGTTGGAAAAATTACTTGTGTCATGCACAAAAGAAAATATAGTTTGTTAACAAGAAATTTGTGGAGTGGTTGAAAAACAAGTTTTAATGACTCCAACCTAAGTGTATGTAAACTTCCGACTTCAACTGTGCTTAACCCTTATCTTAAAGGAGAAGTTAGATTTTTTTTTACAACCAAAAAACAACAACATGTAAATGGCTTGTTATAGAAGGGTCCAGGCACTTTTTGGGGGATTTCACTTGTTTTTGAGAAACTTACCACAACCAGCGATTCATTTCCTCATCCAGTTGTGCAGTACTGGGGCTCTGAAAGAACATGAGCAAATGCTCCAAAAACACCTAACTACATCATTTTAGAAACGGAAACTCTCTCACTGTAGTAGTGCAGGTCTTTAGATGTTGTACACGTGAAATTGTGTCATTCCGAATTTTATCCGCACTGTTATATTCTATTTTGAGCGACTCGAGCCGTTTCCTCTATCCAGCTGTTCTGTTCTGTGTAGTCTGCTGCTATATGTAACTACCATAATAAAGGAAACTTGGTGTCTTAATAGGGCGTTGGGCCACCACAAGCCGCCAGAACATGCCTTGGCATAGAGTCTACGTGTGTCTGGAACTTCCTGTGTGGAAGCACCTGCTTTCAATATACTTTGTATCCCTCATTTACTAAAATGTTTCCTTTATTTTGGCAGTTACCTATAGAATGGAGAGCGAGGTATCGCTCGAGTTGCAACAAAATGGAATATAACGTTGCGGATAAAGTTCAGAATGACACAATTTCATGAGTACAACATCTAAAGATCTGCATCAATATACGGAGAGCTATTCCATTTCTTACGCTTTGAACACACCGACTGCGTCATTGTGCAAAATAGTATGCAGCATCATCTAGATATGTGTGCAACAAAAGTTCAACATTCACCTTCTGCTACCATTTCTGTCAACCCGTTTACGCATACAGTTTGACGCATACGTTCGATAAATCCAACGTGTTTTTCAGAGTCCCCCAAACGTTTTTTTTTTAATGAGGGTTACATTTATAAAAAAATGTACACACTTAAAAATATATATTTTACTGTGTTAATGTCTTTTTTGTAAATGTTTTGGGGCCAAACAACATGTTGTGAAAAAAGACAATAGTTGGAAGAAATGCAGAGTTAATTGATAAAAATGCCATTGCTACCTCTACGGAAGCACAGTTCCCGCTCAGCCCAGTCAAAGCTATTCGCTGCTCTGGCACCCCAATGGTGGAACAAGCTCCCCCACGACGCCAGGACAGCGGAGTCACTGACAACCTTCCGGAGACACTTGAAACCCTACCTCTTTAAGGAATACCTGGAATAGTATAAAAGTAATCCTTCTACCTAATTGTTAATTATACTGAACAAAAATATAAACGCAACATGCAATAATTTCAACGATTTTACTGAGTTACAGTTCATATAAGGAAATCAGTCAATTGAAATAAATTAATTAGGCCCTAATCTATGGATTTCACAAGACTGCGCAGGGGCGCAGCCATGGGTAGGCCTGGCTCCCAAGTGGGTGGGCCTATGCCCTCGTACTGCCAAATTCTCTAAAACGACGTTGGAGGTGGCTTATGGTAGAGAAATTAACATTCAATTATCTGGCAACAGCTCTGGTGGACATTCCTGCAGTCAGCATGCCATTTGCACGCTCCCTCAAAACTTGAGATATCTGTGGGATTGTATTGTGTGACAAAACTGCACATTTTAGAGTGGCCTTTTATCGTCCCCAGCACAAGGTGCACCTGTGTAATGATCATGCTGTTTAATCAGTTTATTGATATGCCACACCTGCCAGGTGAATGGAAACACACAAACACTAGCTACACTGCCTGAAGTCATGCATTAATCAATGATGTGTGTACTTCTGTGAGGGAAAAACTACAGCTCTTTTCTGCCCAGGGTTATGATGCTAGACTAATAAAAATAAATAAATGTATTAGTATGGGTCTCGTCTGGAGAGAGACGGATGGCTTTGATTAAGCAGTGAGAACTGCAGTGTGACAGAGTGATCAATATACAGGCCAGTTCGCCCTGTTTTAAGAACACTGGAATGATCCATGACCACACACTACACGCCCACACACTCTTATTAATGCCTTAATTAACAGGCCGTGTGTGTGTGTGTGTGTGTGTGCGCTGCTCCCCTATTTGTTCCTGAGGAACTGTGGTACAGACCAGAGGTGAGTGTTTCAATGGGTGTACAGTACATTCGGAAAGTAGTCAGACCCCTTGACGTTTTCCACATTTTCTTACGTTACAGCCTTATTCTAAAATGGATCAAATAGTTTTTTTCCCTCATCAATCTACACACAATACCCCATAATGACAAAGCAAAAACACGTTTTTAGAAATGTTTGCAAATGTATTAAAAATAAAAAACGGAAATATCTCATTTACATAAGTATTCAGACCTTTTACTCAGTACTTTTGTTGAAGCACCTTTTGCAGTGATTACAGCCTCGAGTCTTCTTGGGTATGACGCTACAAGCTTGGCACACCTGTATTTGGGGAGTTTCTCCCATTCTTTGCTGCAGATCTTCTCAAGCTCTGTCAGGTTGGATGGGGAGCGTCGCTGCACAGCTATTTTCAGGTTTCTCCAGAGATGTTAGATCGGGTTCAAGTCCGGGCTCTGGCTGGGCCACTCAAGGACATTCAGAGACTTGTCCCAAAGCCACTCCTGCGTTGTCTTGGCTGTGTGCTTAGGGTCGTTGTCCTGTTGGAAGGTGAACCTTCGCCCCAGTCTGAGGTCCTGAGCACTCTGGAGCAGGTTTTCATCGAGGATCTCTCTGTACTTTGCTCCGTTCATCTTTCCCTCGATCCTGACTAGTCTCCCAGTCCCTGCCGCTGAAAAACATCCCCACAGCATGATGCTGACACCACCATGCTTCACCGTAGGGATGGGGCCAGGTTTCCTCCAGACGTGACGCTTGTCATTCAGGCCAAAGAGTTCAATCTTGGTTTCGTCAGACCAGAGAATCTTGTTTCCCATGGTCTGAGTGTCCTTTAGGTGCCTTTTGGCAAACTCCAAGTCGGCAGTCATGTGCCTTTTTTACTGAGGAGTTCATTCCGTCTGGCCGGATTGGTGGAGTGCTGCAGAGATGGTTGTCCTTCTGGAAGGTTCTCCCATCTCCACAGAGGAACTCTGGAGCTCTGTCAGAATAACCATCGGGTTCTTGGTCACCTCCCTGACCAAGGCCCTTCTCCCCTGATTGCTCAGTTTTGTCTTGGTGGTTCCAAACTTCTTCCATTTAAGAATGTGTTCTTGGGGACCTTCAAAGCTGCATAAATGTTTTAGTACCCTTCCCCAGATCTGTGCCTCGACACAATCCTGTCTCTGAGCTCTACGGACAATTCCTTTGACCTCGTGGCTTGGTTTTTGCTCTGACATGCACTGTCAACTGTGGGACCTTATATAGACAGGTGTGTGCCTTTCCAAATCATGTCCAATCAATTGAATTGACCACAGGTGGACTCCAATAAAGTTGTAGAAACATCTTAAGGATGATCAATGAAAACAGGATGCACCTGAGCTTAATTTCGAGTCTCATAGCAAAGGGTCTGAGTACTTATTTATTTCTGTTTTTATTTTTAATAAATTTGGAACAATTTCTAAAAACCTGTTTTCACTTAGTCATTTTGGGGTATTGTGTGTAGATCGATGAGGGAAATTTTTTTATTTTATAATAAAGCTGTAACATAACAAAATATTGAAAAAGTCTGAATACTTTCCGAATGCACTGTAAGCCCATAGAAATAAGAATGAATAGAATGGGTGTCCCCATTCAAATCAATGATGTCATAATGGGTGGACTCGGGGCCATTGCAAGTGTACCCATAGGAGCAAAGTAGGAAGTAAAAGCAGGAAGTGTACCCAACAATCTATGCTGTGAATTGTTGAATCGACTCAAATTACATATAAAAATATATATTAAATAGTCCCAGTCGATATTAGATAGAACGTTGCGGCCCCACCCGCCTGTGGGGAAACAAACTGGTTACCTAGGTTACCCCAATGGCTCACAGTAAAAACTTGACCTTTTTCAAACGCAAGTTTCTTGTCTGCTTGTTTTAGTCAATAACAAAACTACATTTAAGAAAAGTACAACATGTCTAAATATTACTTTTCAATGTTACCTGCTCCTGAGCGTTCTCACTACTTAGAAAATTTTAATATTGTAGGGCTTCCCGCATGCCCTTTTTCATGACGTTGCAAGCAGCCACGAGAGTGAGTGCTAGCTAGCTACCAACCGGAACATTAAGATGGCCAAGACCAACAACACAAACAAACGGACTATACAGCTACAAGTATTGACTGGAGTTACAAACAAACTATACTAAAGAAGTTAAATGTCTTACCTGTGATTAAATGTTTTCCACACACATAGCTACGTGTAGCCCTACATCGGGTCCCTACATTTTCCCACTCTCCCACGCCAAATAGCCTGAAGCCACACACGGCTCTTCTCACAGGCTTCATTTCCCTAAGTGGGAGCATTGCGAACCGTAGGTCGGAATTTTTGACTTGGTTACATTGAACAACACAGCAACTTTTAGGCATGTTTTGTTATTTCTTTATTATACAAATCGATGACGAGGTTGGCTCTTTTACAATGGGGTCAACGGGAAATAATGTTTGTTTTCCAGAATTTGTGGGCGTGGTCGAGGGGAAATCCTGATGACATGAATATCGACTCTGAGTATTGCATGAGCAACATTAGTTAACATCATTTTAACTAACATTCTACATTACCATGGAAATTATTACTTCACAATACCAGGCTGCCATTGCGAATGTACCAATGAGTTTACCAGTCAAATTGCCAGGGTTAGAGGTTCCAAGCCGTTCTATTCATTCTTATTTCTATGTGTAAGCCTGTGATCTCATAATGTATTTTATATGTATTATACGTATCTATACAACTATTGGCATCAATATGTATGTGCATATTTGAGTGTGTCTACAGTATGTGAAATGCCTACAGTATATATTTATGCACATTTATGAATGTGTTACAAAATCATTGTGATGAGGTATGTGTGTCAGCAGAATGGTTGAAACAGTGAAAAGTGTGTTGCGTAGCTGCAGTGATGGCGCTGGCAGGGATGGCTGCGTTTTATGGATTCTTAACCAACAGTGCTATTTTGTGTGTTTCTTCGCGTTGTTTGTAACTTATTTTGTAAATCAATTTTCAATTTTATTTTATATAGCCCTTCTTACATCAGCTAATATCTCGAAGTGCTGTACAGAAACCCAGCCTAAAACCCCAAACAGCTAGTAATGCAGGTGTAGAAGCACGGTGGCTAGGAAAAACTCCCTAGAAAGGCCAAAACCTAGGAAGAAACCTAGAGAGGAACCAGGCTATGAGGGGTGGCCAGTCCTCTTCTGGCTGTGCCGGGTGGAGATTATAACAGAACCATGCCAAGATGTTCAAAAATGTTCATAAGTGACAAGCATGGTCAAATAATAATCAGGAATAAATCTCAGTTGGCTTTTCATAGCCGATCATTAAGAGTTGAAAACAGCAGGTCTGGGACAGGTAGGGGTTCCATAACCGCAGGCAGAACAGTTGAAACTGGAATAGCAGCAAGGCCAGGCGGACTGGGGACAGCAAGGAGTCACCACGGCCGGTAGTCCCGACGTATGGTCCTAGGGCTCAGGTCTCTCAGTTGGCTTTTCATAGCCGATCATTAAGAGTTGAAAACAGCAGGTCTGGGACAGGTAGGGGTTTCGTAACCGCAGGCAGAACAGTTGAAACTGGAATAGCAGCAAGGCCAGGCGGACTGGGGACAGCAAATAATGTTGCTGCTACCATCTCTTATGACCGAAAAGAGCTTCTGGACATCAGAACAGTGATTACTCACCTTGAACTGGATGAATAATTTTTATTTTATGAGTCGGACGAGAGGGATTTGCCCCAGACACCCGACAGGGCCCTCATCCCCGTCATTCGCAGTAGAAAGAAAAGGCGATATCGCGGAAGGAGATCGGGGTGCTTGGTAAGGAGCCGGCGACGAGTGGCTAATCTGCCTTTGCCATCGATACTATTGGTCAATTTACAATTGCTTGATAATAAAATGGACGAACTACAGGCACGAATATCCTACCAATGGGACATTCAAAACTGTAATATCTTATGTTTCACTGAGTCGTGGCTGAACGATGACATGTTATACACTGTATCGGCAGGATAGAACAGCAGCCTCTGGTAAGACAAGGGGTGGCGGTCTAAGTATATTTGTAAACAACAGCTGGTGCACGATATCTAAGGAAGTCTCGAGGTTTTGCTCGCCTGAGGTAGACTATCTCATGATAGGCTGTAGACCACACTATCTACCAAGAGAGTTTTCATCTATATTCTTCGTAGCTTTCTATTTACCACCACAAACCGATGCTGGCACTAAGACCGCACTCAATGAACTGTATACGGCCATAAGCAAACAGGAAAACGCTCATCCAGAGGCGGTGCTCCTAGTGGCCGGGGACTTTAATGCAGGAAAACTTAAATCCGTTTTACCTAATTTCTACCAGCATGTTAAATGTGCAACCAGAGGTAAAAATAACTCTAGACCACCTTTACTCCACACACAGAGACACATACAAAGCTCTCCCTTGCCCTCCATTTGGAAAATCTGACCATGATTCTATCCTCCTGATTCCTGCTTCAAGCAAAAACTAAAGCAGGAACCACCAGTGACTCGGTCAATAAAAAAGTGGTCAGATGACGCAGATGCTAAACTACAGGACTGTTTTGCAAGCACAGACTGGAACATGTTCCGGGATTCTTCCAATGGCATTGAGGAGTACACCACATCAGTCACTGGCTTCATCAATAAGTGCATCGATGACGTCGTCCCCACATTGACTACGTACATACCCCAACAAGAAGCCATGGATTACAGGCAACATCTGCACTGAGCTAAAGGGTAGAGCTGCCGCTTTCAAGGAGCGGGACTCTAACCCGGAAGCTTATAAGAAATCCCGCTATATCCTCCGACGAACCATCAAACAGGAAAAGCATCAATACAGGACTAAGATCGAATCGTACTACACCGGCTCCGACGCTCGTCGGATGTGGCAGGGCTTGCAAACTATTACAGACTACAAAGGGATGCACAGCCGCGAGCTGCCCAGTGACACGAGCCTACCAGACTAGCTAAATTACTTCTATGCTCGATTGGAGGCAAGTAACACTGAAACATGCATGAGAGCATCAGCTGTTCCGGATGACTGTGTGATCACGCTCTCCGTAGCCGATGTAAGACCTTTAAACAGGTCAACATTCACAAGGCCGCAGGGCCAGACTAATTACCAGGACGTGTACTCCGAGCATGCGCTGACCAACTGGCAAGTGTCTTCACTGACATTTTCAACCTCTCCCTGTCTGAGTCTGTAATACCAACATGTTTCAAGCAGACCACCATAGTCCCTGTGCCCAAGAACACGAAGGTAACCTGCCTAAATGACTACCGACCGGTAGCACTCTGTAGCCATGAAGTGCTTTGAAAGGCTGGTCATGGCTCACATCAACACCATTATCCCAGAAACCCTAGACCCACTCCAATTTGCATATCGCCCCAACAGATCCACAGATGATGCAATCTCTATTGCACTCCACACTGCCCTTTCACACCTGGACAAAAGGAACACCTATGTGAGAATGCTATTCATTGACCACAGCTCAGTGTTCAACACCATAGTGCCCTCAAAGCTCATCACTAAGCTAAGGATCCTGGGACTAAACACCGCCTTCTGCAACTGGATCCTGGACTTCCTGACGGGCCGCCCCCAGGTGGTAAGGGTAGGTAACAACACATCTGCCACGCTGATCCTCAACACGGGGGCCCCTCAGGGGTGCGTGCTCAGTCCCCTCCTGTACTCCCTGTTCACTCATGACTGCATGGCCAGGCACGACTCCAACACCATCATTAAGTTTGCAGATGACACAACAGTGGTAGGCCTGATCACCGACAACGACGAGACAGCCTATAGGGAGGAGGTCAGAGACCTGGCCGTGTGGTGCCAGGACAACAACCTCTCCCTCAACGTGATCAAGACAAAGGAGATGATTGTGGACTACAGGAAAAAGAAGAGGACCGAGCACGCCCCCATTCTCATCGACCTGGCTGTAGTGGAGCAGGTTGAGAGCTTCAAGTTCCTTGGTGTCCACATCACCAACAAACTAACATGGTCCAAGCACACCAAGACAGTCGTGAAGAGGGCACAACAAAACCCCTCAGGAGACTGAAAAGATTTGGCATGGGTCCTCAGATCTTCAAAAGGTTCTACAGCTGCACCATTGAGAGCATCCTGACTGGTTGCATCACTGCCTGGTATGGCAACTGCTTGGCCTCTGACCGCAAGGCACTACATAGGGTAGTGCGTATGGCCCAGTACATCACTGGGGCCAAGCTTCCTGCCATCCAGGACCTTTATACCAGGCGGTGTCAGAGGAAGGCCCTAAAAATTGTCAAAGACTCCAGCCACCCTAGTCATAGACTGTTCTCTCTGCTACCGCACGGCAAGCGGTACCGGAGCGCCAAGTCTAGGTCCAAGAGGCTTCTAAACAGCTTCTACCCCCAAGCCATAAGACTCCTGAACATCTAATCAAATGGCTACCCAGACTATTTGCATTGCCCCCTCCCCCCCACCCCTCTTTTACGCTGCTGCTACTCTCTGTTTATTATCTATGCATAGTCACTTTAATAACTCTACCTACATGTACATATTACCCCAATTACCTCGACTAACCAGTGCCCCCGCACATTGACTCGGTACCGGTACCCCCTGTATATAGCCTCGCTATTGTTATTTTTACTGCTGCTCTTTAATTATTTGTTACTTTTATTTCATATTATTATTATTTTTAATTGTTTTGGTATTCATTCTTAAAACTGCATTGTTGGTTAAGGGCTTGTAAGTAAGCATTTCACTGACAAATAACATTTGATTTGATTTGAACTGCAGAGTGGAAGAGCTGACTGCACAATGAGAGAGAGGGATAAATAGAGAGGGAGAGCGGGACCGGAAAAGTACAGTTTGAGAGTTAGGGGGGATTGGAATGAGGGAGAGTGTGGTCAGGAAGAGAGGGGGAGTTTGAGAGAGAGAGAGAGAGGGAAGGCCTGGGAGAAGGAGAGTGGGGTCAGGGAGAGAGCGGGAGTTTGAGAACGAGAGGGAAAGTGAGAGGGAGAGGAAAAATAAAGGCCGAAAAGAGGGGGAGCACAGAAGTGGACTGACTAAGGGAGAGAAAGTGAATGAGAGAGGAAGATGGAGAGAAGGGCAGATTAACAAGAAAGAAAGAAAGAAAGAAAGAAAGAAAGAAAGAAAGAAAGAAAGAAAGAAAGAAAGAAAGTTTTTCTGCCCTTTGGTAAGCCAGGAAATTAAGCAGCAATCCCAGCCTACTGCTCCTCTGTGTGTCACCATGGATTATTACCCTGGCTCTCTATCCATCTCTCTCTCCATCACTCTCTTTCTCCATAATTTTCTCCATCACTCTCCACCTCTCTCTCTCATCACTCGCTCTATCATATCTCTCTCTCTCTCTATCTAACTTTCTCTCTTCCTCTCTCTCACTTCTGACATTCTCTCTCCACCTTCCTTTCTCTCCTTCTCCTCACATTCTCGCTATCTCATGCACACACATTCACACTCTCCCACTTATGGTAATGATTCTTCATTGTGATCATGAATGGCACCATCTGGCCTTCTACAGTCAGAGTTGACTGTTGTTTTAATGGATCAACTCTGGTGTGAGATTTTAGTTACTGTAAGGGGAAGGGACAAGGGACATGTGGTGAGCATCATCATTGTTCTCATCATCATGATGATTAGCATCATCTTCATAATTTTGTCCTCTCCAACATCATCATCAACATTGCCCTCACTAACCATCATCATCACTGCACTGCCATCATCATTATCAGTATTGTGATAAAAATGAAATAGTAGCATAGTGGGCCTCTGAGTACTGGGTCAGTATCAGTGTTGTAAAAGTCATCAGATTACTTTTATGTGTAATGGAATAAAGTAAAGCCTTTTTCAAATTGGGTAATATTATTACAGTTACTTTGAGAATCACATCTCTACCGGGCTCGTGTTTCCATGAGCCGATCTTGACTTGTTTCCTCATTTAGTTCTCAAGCAAGCAGAGAAAGGCTGTTTGGAGAAATGTCACGACAGCTGCTGTCCATAGAAATGTATAAAGGGTGCACCTCTGATCTTTGCATTGATCGCTTCTGTGATAGCAAAGCCCATATACGACTTTCCCGTCTAGTGGCAAGTGTGCCCTCTGTACATCTCTATGGGTCCGTGTACATGCGGTCTACAGTCGTGGTCAAAAGTTTTGAGAATGACACAAATACTAATTTTCACAAAGTCTGCTGCCTCAGTTTTGATGATGGCAATTTGTATATACTCCAGAATGTCATGAAGAGGAAATGGCGTGACCCTGGACAACACCCTGTCGTTCTCCGCTAACATCAAGGCGGTGACCCGATCCTGCAGGTTCATGCTCTACAACATTCGGAGAGTACGACCCTGCCTTACACAGGAAGCGGCACAGGTCCTAATCCAGGCACTTGTCATCTCCCCGTCTGGATTACTGCAACTCGCTGTTGGCTGGGCTCCCTGCCTGTGCCATTAAACCCCTACAACTCATCCAGAATGCCGCAGCCCGTCTGGTGTTCAACCTTCCCAAGTTCTCTCACGTCACCCCGCTCCTCCGCACACTCCACTGGCTTCCAGTTGAAGCTTGCATCTGTTACAAGACCATGGTGCTTGCCTATGGAGCTGTGAGGGGAACGGCACCTCCGTACCTTCAGGCTCTGATCAGTCCCTACACCCAAACGAGGGCACTGCGTTCATCCACCTCTGGCCTGCTGGCTCCCTTCCTCTGCGGAAGCATAGTTCCCGCTCAGCCCAGTCAAAACTGTTCGCTGCTCTGGCACCCCAATGGTGGAACAAGCTCCCTCACGACGCCAGGACAGCGGAGTCACTCACCACCTTCCGGAGACATTTGAAACCCCACCTCTTTAAGGAATACCTGGGATAGGATAAAGTAATCTTTCTACCCCCCAAAAAAAATTGTAAAGTGGTTATCCCACTGGCTATAGGGTGAATGCACCAATTTGTAAGTCGCTCTGGATAAGAGCGTCTGCTAAATGACGTAAACGTAAACGTAAGAGTGATCAGATGAATTGCAATTAATTGCAAAGTCCCTCTTTGCTATGAAAATGAACTTAATCCCAAAAAAACATTTCCACTGCATTTCAGCCCTGCCACAAAAGGACCAGCTGCCATCGTGTCAGTGATTCTCTCGTTAACAAAGGTGAGAGTGTTGATGAGGACAAGGCTGGAGATCACTCTGTCATGCTGATTGAGTTAGAATAACAGACTGGAAGCTTTAAAAGGAGGGTGGTGCTTGAAATCATTGTTCTTCCTCTGTTAACCATGGTTACCTGCAAGGAAACATGTGCCATCATCATTGCTTTGCACAAAAAGGGCTTTACAGGCAAGGATAGTGCTGCTAGTAAGATTGCACCTAAATCAACCATTTATCGGATCATCAAGAACTTCAAGGAGAGAGGTTCAATTGTTGTGAAGAAGGCGTCAGGGCGCCCAAGAAAGTCCAGCAAGCGCCAGGACCGTCTCCTAAAGTTGATTCAGCTTCGGGATCGGGGCACCACCAATGCAAAGCTTGCTCAGGAATGGCAGTAGGCAGGTGTGAGTGCATCTGCACGCACAGTGAGGCGAAGACTTTTGGAGGATGGCCTGGTGTCAAGAAGGGCAGCAAAGAAGCCACTTCTCTGCAGGAAAAACATCAGAGACAGACTGATAATCTGCAAAAGGTACAGGGATTGGACTGCTGAGGACTGGGGTAAAGTCATTTTCTCTGATGAATCCCTTTTCCGATTGTTTGGGCCATCTGGAAAACACCTTGTCCGGAGAAGACAAGGTGAGCGCTACCATCAGTCCTGTGTCATGCCAACAGTAAAGCTTCTCAGCCAAGGGAGTGGGCTCACTCACAATTTTGCCTAAGAACACAGCTATGAATAAAGAATGGTACCAACACATCTTCTGAGAGCAACTTCTCCCAACTGTCCAAGAACAGTTTGCTGACGACCAATTCCTTTTCCAGCATGATGGAGCACCTTGCGATAAGACAAAAGTGATAACTAAGTGGCTCCGGGAACAAAACATCGAAACTTTGGGTCCATGGCCAGGAAACTCCCCAGACCTTAATCCCATTGAGAACTTGTGGTCGATCCTCAAGAGGCGGGTGGACAACCAAAAACCCACAAATTCTGACAAACTCCAAGCATTGATTATGCAAGAATAATAATAAATAATATAATAATAATATGCCATTTAGCAGACGCTTTTATCCAAAGCGACTTACAGTCATGCATGCATACATTTTTACGTATGGGTGGTCCCGGGGATCGAACCCACTACCCTGGCGTTACAAGCGCCATGCTCTACCAATTGAGCTACAGAGGACCACGGGAATGGGCTTCCATCAGTCAGGATGTGGCCCAGAAGTTAATTGACAGCATGCCAGGGCGGATTGCAGAGGTCTTGAAAAAGAAGGGTCAACACTGCAAATATTGACTCTTTGCATAAGCTTAATGTAATTGTCAATAAAAGCCTTTGAGCGCTACCATGTGTGGAATGCTTGTAATTATACTTCAGTATACCATAGTAACATCTGACTAAAATATCTCATAACACTGAAGCAGCGAACTTTTTTTTTTTTTTTTTTTTGGGGGGGGGGTAGATCAGTTTAATATTGCAGATAGATTGTAACTTCTATCAATGTAATTGTCTGCATCACTTCCAATCCCCCATGTTTTTTTAATATATACTCCCCTTTATTACTTTTCAACCCCACCATCCTTTCCCTACTTGGGGTAAATTAGTGAACAACAATGCTCAGGCCTCTACTTCCAGCCTATACTTACTATCTACACCTTATGGACACAGTCAATTTTACAATAATTCTATTTTACTTGTTTTTTTTGTTTTTGCTCCTGAACTTCTTCTACTCTCAACCTCTCCAATCATTTTCATGATGTCCATCCGGTTTGCTTCTATATGCCATATCTTTCTAACTGTGCTCTTTCCCAAAAGCTCCCAACATACAACCTATATACTTATTATGGACACAGTATGCTTACATTATTAGTTATCTTGTTATTATTTGTTGTTATTTGTTATTAGTCCCATCCTTCAACTCCATTCAACACCTCCCATCTATCTCTTAACACCATCCATATAGGATTTCTATTTGCCATATATATTTCAACCCGTACTGTGATGTTTTACAAAAGTTCTGAACCTTTCTATTCTCATTGCTTCTACAGATTGTGAATTAAAAATAAACATTTTTGCTAAAAGTATTATTATATTATTGATCGATTGACTATGACTTTTCAGATCACCCAGTAATGCTGGCAGCGAACTTCGTGGTCAAAAGTTTTGACCACGACTGTACAACCAGAACTGGCGGCTCGAGAAAAAGATTTTGAATGAAAAGATTGCGCAACAGATCAGTGTACTGTCTACACTCGGTCTGTTTTTATGAAATTGTTTTCATTAAATCGTTTTTAATCATGTCAACAACAACAACGACATCTTTAACCATTGAAAGTTCTGATAGCTATGGAATCCGCGACGCGGTTAGCTTTTTCGGCTGGGACCGCAAGTTTGTGTCCCGGATTCCTGCTAAAAAAAACACAATAGTTAGCGGTTAGCCATCATGCTAACAGATCAAGATAACGCTAGCAGTGCTAGAGTCAAAACACCAGTGGTATCTGTGTCTACGTCTGGGCTCAAATGTGCTAGGTGCGAGATTACATCTACATAGGCGGAGGAAAATAAGGTGGAACTGATAAATTAACATAAATCCTTTCTTTGTTCCAAATGTATCATCATCAAGCATCTTATGGAAGAGATTATCCAGCTGCTAGCTCAGCTGTGGGAAAAACAAGATGTGCTTTCTAAGTACTTTGATGCAGCCCAGGCACACATAATTTCAGTTCTGAATGCCGCCTACAGCCAAGGGGTCGATGAGTCGGGTGGTACTGACCTGCTCCAATCCACTGGACAGATGGTAAGCTCAAGGCGAAGGAGGTCGGGTGGGAGGCAGTCTGGTCTGCCTCCATATATCCTATAAGATCAGATACAGCTATTAAACAGCTTTGCCCCTCTGGAGGCGGACATACCGGCCCTGTGAGTCTGCTCTGATCCTGGGAGTACACCAACAGCCAGCAGCCATCCAGGGAGCACCCTCCACAGCTCAGCCAGTTGCTAACCAAAGGAAACAAGGTCTTGGGCCCTCCATCTCCCTGAGAATTCCGATGCCATCCGCTGCTACTGGTACATGTGCGGTGAGTAAGGCTGGGATGAGTCAAAGCACACCTCCTCCCCCCTGCCTGAGGCAGGCCCATTCTGTTCCCCCTCTTCCTTCCCCATCGGATTCCATCACGACCACCATCGTCGTGGGCAGCTCGATGGTGAGAGACTTTGGCCTGCCTGCGGCCTGTGGGGCGACCAAGGTCCACTGTCACCCAGGCACCAGTGTCCAAGACATGAACTCCCTCCTGCCCACAGTTCTAGCCAACTACTCTAATGTTGGCACCATTGTCACCCACGTTGGATTTAACAACATTCGCTTTCGGCAATCTGAGGAACTGAAGAAGGACTACAACATTCTCTTGAACACCCTTGTTTGCACAGGGAAGAAAACAGTCATCTCTGGCCTCCTGCCGTGCTATAGAATGGGTTTGGAACATTACAGCCGCCTTGCTGCCCTAAACGAGTTCCTGAAGAAACTCTGCAAAGACAGGAATGTCTCCTTTTGTGACAATTTTGAGTTGCTATGGGAGCAACCAACACTCTTTAAAAGAGATTGGATTCCCCCTAACCGCAGGGGTTCCAGGATTATCTCCATCAACATAGCAAACTCCTTAAGAGACTGACGGTCTGGGTTTGGTAGCGCTCCAGTCCTCCCTGTCATAATAAGCAACCGAGGACATGGAAATCGTATGGAAATTAACTGTTAGCTCCAAGGGTATTGTCTGCAATAATCATATGCACATAGAATTGAATTCCACTGTTTGCACTGAAACTGTCTGCCTTAGGAAGAAGCCCACTGTGGGAAGCCCACTCAGTAACATTTAATCAAATGTAAATGTCACTGACATGTCTATCTCGGATCAGCCTCTCAGAATAGCACTAAAAACAAACAATCAACCCAGAAAATGACTAAAAATAGCCCATATTAACAAATGTAGCCTGAGAAACAAGGTTCATGAAATTTACAACTTATTAACATCAGAAAACATTAATATTCTGGCCATCTCTGAAACACACTTGGATAATTCCTTTGATGCAGTAGTAGCTATACATGGTTATAGAATATATAGGAAAGATAGAAATGCAAATGGAGGAGGTGTTGCCATGTATGTCCAGAGTCATATTCATGTGAGGCTGAGAGATAGCAGGAAGTACCAGTGACTCGCTCAATACGGAAGTGGTCAGATGACGTGGATGCTACGCTACAGGACTGTTTCGCTAGCACAGTGGAATATGTTCCAGGATTTATCCAATGGCATTGAGGAGTATACCACCTCAGTCATCGGCTTCATCATTAAGTGCATCGACGACATCGTCCCCACAGTGACCATACATACATATCCCAACCAGAAGCCATGGATTACAGGCAAGAGCTAGAGCTGCCACTTTCAAGGAGCGGGACACTAATCCGGACGCTTATAAGAAATCCTGCTATGCCCTCAGACAAACCATCAAACAGGCAAAGCGTCAATACAGGATTAAGATTGAATCCTACTACACCGGCTCTGAGGCTCGTCGGATGTGGCAGGGCTTGAAAACTATTACGGACTACAAAGGGAAACCCAGCCTCGAGCTGCCCAGTGACGTGAGCCTACCATACTAGCTAAATGCCTTTTATGCTCGCTTCGAGGCAAGCAACACTGAAGCATGCATGAGAGCACCAGCTGTTCCGGACGACTGTGTGATTTAATGCTCTCGGTAGCCGATGTGAGCAAGACCTTTAAACAGGTCAACATTCACAAAGCCGCGGGGCCAGATGGATTACCAGGACGTGTACTCAAAGCATGCGCGGACCAACTGGCAAGTGTCTAAACTGACATTTTAAATCACTCCCTGACCGAGTCTGTAATACCTTAATGTTTCAAGCAGACCACCATAGTCCCTGTGCCCAAGGAAGCGAAGGTAACCTGCCTAAATGATTACCACCCCGTAGCACTCACATTGGTAGCCATGAAGTGCTTTGAAAGGCTGGTCATGGCTCACATCAACAGCATCATCCCGGATACCCTAGACCAGGGGTGTCAAACTCATTTTAGCTCAGGGGCCACATGGAGGAAAATCTATTCCCAAGTGGGCCGGACCGGTAAAATCATGGTATATACAGTGGGGAGAACAAGTATTTGATACACTGCCGATTTTGCAGGTTTTCCTACTTACAAAGCATGTTGAGGTCTGTAATTTTTATCATAGGTACACAAAAATCCAGAAAATCACATTGTATGATTTTTAAGTTATTAATTAGCATTTTATTGCATGACATAAGTATTTGATACATCAGAAAAGCAGAACTTAATATTTGGTACAGAAACCTTTGTTTGCAATTACAGAGATCATACGTTTCCTGTAGGTCTTGACCAGGTTTGCACACACTGCAGCAGGGATTTTGGCCCACTCCTCCATACAGACTTCTCCAGATCCTTCAGGGTTTCGGGGCTGTCGCTGGGCAATACGGACTTTCAGCTCCCTCCAAAGATGTTCTATTGGGTTCAGGTCTGGAGACTGGCTAGGCCACTCCAGGACCTTGAGATGCTTCTTACGGAGCCACTCCTTAGTTGCCCTGGCTGTG
This sequence comes from Coregonus clupeaformis, assembly GCF_020615455.1. NCBI lineage: Eukaryota > Metazoa > Chordata > Actinopteri > Salmoniformes > Salmonidae > Coregonus > Coregonus clupeaformis. The sequence goes on from NC_059196.1 coordinate 31,701,300, forward strand.
TATTTCGGGTCGTTGTCATGCTGGAAGACCCAGCCACGACCCATCTTCAATGCTCTTACTGAGGGAAGGAGGTTGTTGGCCAAGATCTTGCGATACATGGCCCCATCCATCCTCCCCTCAATACGGTGCAGTCGTCCTGTCCCCTTTGCAGAAAAGCATCCCCAAAGAATGATGTTTCCACCTCCATGCTTCACGGTTGGGATGGTGTTCTTGGGGTTGTAACCAGGTCCTGCCGTGTAGTTCTGGGCTGATCCCTCACCTTCCTCATGATCATTGATGCCCCACGAGGTGAGATCTTGCATGGAGCCCCAGACCGAGGGTGATTGACTGTCATCTTGAACTTCTTCCATTTTCTAATAATTGCGCCAACAGTTGTTGCCTTCTCACCAAGCTGCTTGCCTATTGTCCTGTAGCCCATCCCAGCCTTGTGCAGGTCTACAATTGTATCCCTGATGTCCTTACACAGCTCTCTGGTCTTGGCCATTGTGGAGAGGTTGGAGTCTGTTTGATTGAGTGTGTGGACAGGTGTATTTTATACAGGTAACGAGTTCAAACAGGTGCAGTTAATACAGGTAATGAGTGGAGAACAGGAGGGCTTCTTAAAGGAAAAACTAACAGGTCTGTGAGAGCCGGAATTCTTACTGGTTGGTAGGTGATCAAATACTTATGTCATGCAATAAAATGCAAATTAATTATTTAAAAATCATACAATGTGATTTTCTGGATTTTTGTTTTAGATTCCATCTCTCGCAGTTGAAGTGTACCTTTGATAAAAATGACAGAACTCTACATGCTTTGTAAGTAGGAAAACCTGCAAAATCGGCAGTGTATCAAATACTTGTTCTCCCCACTGTATATATGTGTGTGTGTGTGTATGTATGTATGTGTGTGTGTGTGTGTGTGTGTGTGTGTGTGTGTGTGTGTGTGTGTGTGTGTGTGTGTGTGTGTGTGTGTGTGTGTGTATATATATGTGTTAGAAAAAATATATATATGCGAGAGAAAAAAACAAAAAAACATGGGGGATTGGAAGTGATGCAGACATTTACATTGATGGAAGTTACAATCTATCTGCAATATTAAAGCTGATCTACCCCCTAAAAAATATATAATATATAACTTGTTACTTTCCACACAGAGTAATATTGTAAAGTAACTTTTTTGTTAAATGTGACGAGTAATATGTAACTGGTCAACACTGGTCAGGAGTTGTTCCTGGGCAGCACAAAATCCAGATCCAGGACAAACTCCTCCCCAAGATCTGAGCAGGACAAACTACTCCCCTTGATCTGAACAGGACAAACTCCTCCCCAAGATCTGAGCAGGACAAACTACTCCCTTAGATCTGAGTAACAGGTCCCAGCTGCCCTCTTAGTAGGATGAGGGATAGAAGGGTTGTTGCCTTGACAACATAATGTCTTCATTAAAGATTATGGTGTGTGTGTGTGTGTGTCTGATTGTGTCATTTTGGACTAGGATCAAAGTGTGTATTGACTGAGAGAGAGAGATTGGGACTAGAGCTCTCCACTTAGACTCACACTGAGATAGAAAGAACAGGAGAAAGTAAAGACATAAAACATGAGTTCAGAAAGAGACGGCAAGTTGAATGTAACAGAGGCAGATTTGGTGAGTAGACGGTGAGAGATTTACAGAACCAGTCAAAAGATTGGACACACCTACTCATTCCAGGGTTTTTCTTTATTTTTGCTATTTTCTACATTGTAGAATAATAGTGAAGACATCAAAACTATGAAATAACACATGGAATCATGTAGTAACCGAAGAAGTGTTAAACAAATCAAAATAGATTTTATATTTGAGATTCTTAAAAGTAGCCACCCTTTGCCTTGATGACAGCATTGCACATTCTTGGCATTCTCTCAACCAGCTTCATTAGGAATGCTTTCCCAACAGTCTTGAAGGAGTTCCCACATATGCCAACACACTGTTGTGTTTTATAGCGTTTATACTACAGTCAGGGAGTTGAAGTGTTGTTTTATAGGGGTTAGACTACAGTCAAGGAGGGAAGGGTTGTGTTTAATAGGGGTTACACTAGAGTCAGGGAGGGAAGGGTTGTGTTTAATAGGGGTTACACTAGAGTCAGGGAGGGAAGGGTTGTGTTTAATAGGGGTTACACTAGAGTCAGGGAGGGAAGGGTTGTGTTTAATAGGGGTTACACTAGAGTCAGGGAGGGAAGGGTTGTGTTTAATAGGGGTTACACTAGAGTCAGGGAGGGAAGGGTTGTGTTTTACAGTGCCTTGCAAAAGTAGTCATCCTCCTTGGCATTTTTCTTATTTTGTTGCATTACAACCTGTAATTTAAATTGATTTTTATTTGGATTTCATGTAATGGACATACACAAAATAGATACTCCTATCTCCGCTGTGGAGCTTTGCAACTCCTTCAGGAGATCATGTGACAGATCATGTGACACTTAGATTGCACACGTGGATTTTATTTAACTAATTATGTGACTTCTGAAGGTAATTGTTTGCACCCGATCTTATTTAGGGACTTCATAGCAAAGGGGGTGAATACATATGCACGCACCACTTTTCCGTTATTTATTTTTTTTGAATTTTTTGAAACAAGTTATTTTTTTCATTTCACTTCACCTATTTGGACTATTTTGTGTATGTCCATTACATGAAATCCAAATAAATATACATTTAAATTACAGGTTGAAATGCAACAAAATAGGAAAAACGCCAAGGGGGATGAATACTTTTGCAAGGCACTGTAATTAGTTAAATAAAGTCCACCTGTGTGCAATCTAAGTGTCAAATGATCTGTCACATGATCTCAGTATATATACACCTGTTCTGAAAGGCCCCAGAGTCTGCAACACCACTAAGCAAGGGGCACCACCAAGCAAGCGGCCCCATGAAGACCAAGGAGCTCTCCAAACAGGTCAGGGACAAAGTTATGGAGAAGTACAGATCAGGGTTGGATTATAAAAATATATCAGAAACTTTGAACATCCCACGGAGCACCATTAAATCCAATATTAAAAAAAATGGAAAGAATATGGCACCACAACAAACCTGCCAAGAGAGGGCTGCCCACCAAAACTCACAGACCAGGCAAGGAGGGCATTAATCAGAGAGGCAACAGAGAGACCAAAGATAACCCTGAAGGAGCTGCAAAGCTCCACAGCGGAGATTGGAGTATTTGTCCATAGGACCACTTTAAGCCGTACACTCCACAGAGCTGGGCTTTACGGAAGAGTGGCCAGAAAAAAGCCATTGCTTAAAGAACAAAATAAGCAAACACATTTGGTGTTCGCCAAAAGGCATGTGGGAGACTCCTCAAACATATGGAAGAAGGTACTCTGGTCAGATGAGACTAAAACTTAGCTTTTTGGCCATCAAGGAAAACGCTATGTCTGGCGCAATCCCAACACCTCTCATCACCCGAGAACACCATCCCCACAGTGAAGCATGGTGGTGGCAGCATCATGCTGTGGGGATGTTTTTCATCGGCAGGGACTGGGAAACTGGTCAAAATTTAAGGAATGATGGATGGCGCTAAATACAGGGAAATTCTTGAGGGAAACCTGTTTCAGTCTTCCAGAGATTTGAAACTGGGATGGAGGTTCACCTTCCAGCAGGACAATGACCCTAAGCATACTGCTAAAGCAACACTCGAGTTGTTTAAGGGGAAACATTTAAATTACTTGGAATGGCCTAGTCAAAGCCCAGACCTCAATCCAATTGAGAATCTGTGGTATGACTTAAAGATTGCTGTACACCAGCAAAACCCCTCCAATTTGAAGGAGCTGGAGCAGTTTTTCCTTGAAGAATGGGCAAGAATCCCAGTGGCTAGATGTGCCAAGCTTATAGAGACATACCCCAAGAGACTTGCAGCTGTAATTGCTGCAAAAGGTGTCTCTACAAAGTATTGACTTTGGGGGGGGTGAATAGTTATGCACGCTCAAGTTTTCAGTTTTTTTGTTTTATTTCTTGTTTGTTTCACAACAAAATATATTTTGCATGTTGTGTAAATCAAATTATACAAACCCCACCAAAATCCATTTTAATTCCAGGTTGTAAGATAATGAAATAGGAAAAATGCCAAGGGGGGGTGAATACTTTCGCAAGCCACTGTATAGGGGTTACACTAGAGTCAAGGCGGGAAGGGTTGTGTTTTATAGGGGTCAGACTAGTCAGGGAGAGAAGAGTTGTGTTTTATTGGGGTTACACTAGAGTGTTTAGGAATATGGACATGGCTGGGTCGTATCTGCTGATGTTCACCCTTTTTCTTCCAGCTCCTGTCCCCTCGCTGTCTCCCTCAAGCACTTTTTTGTCTCCTTCTCCCTCCCTCCCTCCTCTCTTCCTCCTTCCCTTCCTCCCTCCTCTTCTCGCTCCTATTTGATATGTAAAGTTAGAGTTGAGTGGTGTGGTTTGCTGTCCCGTTCTATCCTAATGCCATTAGCTGGTGGTCGTATACACAGCCAAGCAGGCCTAGCTAATTGAATCTCTTTCTTCTCTTATGTATGATCATCTAATGCATGCACCCTCCCTCTGATACGCCTTATTGGCATGTGTGTGCAGAATGGAACATTTATGATGTAGGTTATTTTTGATTTAGTAAACTGTCACCTTGCATAACAAATCGTGTGGGTAATTTGAAAAATTACGTTTCACGTAAGATGTTCCGTATTCTGTACGGCGTATTCACAATTGGTGTCTTATTTTCCCTTTTGCGCTTACTCATTTACTCACTGTGTTCAATATTTCCTTTCTCTCACTTGTTCATCTTCACTCATTCATTCTCTCAGCCATTTAGTGCTTGGCACTGGAAGCGGACGCATTCTGTATCCAAGGCAACCTAAATTAGTCTCAGCAGGTATGTGGGTATTATTGCTAGAGCCGAAGAGAGGGAAGGAGAGGGAGAAAGCGAAAAAAAGAAGGCTAAAGGATAGTCCAAGGGAGACAGGAGAGGAGAAGGAGATGGAGGACCAAAGAAACTAGGGAAAGAGGAAGAAATGGAAAAGAAAAGTGGAAAGAGAGTGAAAGCAAAGAAAGTTCCAGTAAGGACAGGAAGACAAATACAAAGAGAAGAGATAGAAGGTAAAGTAGTATAAGAGTAATGAAAGAAGTTAAAGCCGTGGGTTGAAGAGTGATGAGAAAGAGAGATGGTGAGGAAGGAAGGGTGGAAGGAAGGATGGGGTAAATGAGAAAGAGAAGAGGGATGTAGGGAAATGGCATGCAGGTTATTGCCTGCCGTAAAGAATTACGCTGGTAAGCGTTTTAATGTGTGTACTGTGTACCCCAGGAAAACCAGTGAGCCATAGCAGCACAGACGGAGCTAACCACATTACTGCTCAGAGACCAGACAAGAATACACCTGCTGCTGGTTGGAACACACACACACACACACTTTTATATATACATGTACAGTACCAGTCAAAAGTTTGGGCACACCTTCTCATTCCAAGGTTTTTCTTTATTTTTACTATTTTCTACATTGTAGAATAATAGTGAAGACATCAAAACTATGAAATAACACATATGGAATCATGTAGTAACCAAAAAGTGTTAAACAAATCAAAATATATTTTATATTTGAGATTCTTCAAATAGTCACCCTTTGCCTTGATGACAGCGTTGCACACTCTTGGCATTCTCTCAACCAGCTTCATGAGGTAGTCACCTGGAATGCATTTCAATTAACAGGTGTGCATTGTTAAAAGTTAATTTGTGGAATTTCTTTCCTTCTTAATGCATTTGAGCCAATCAGTTGTGTTGTGACAAGGTAGGGGTGGTATACAGAAGACAGCCCTATTTGGTAAAATACAGAGTCCATATTATGGCAAGAACAGCTCAAATAAGCAAAGAGAAACAACAGTCCATCATTACTTTAAGACATGAAGGTCAGTCAATACGGAACATTTCAAGAACTTTGAAAATTTCTTCAAGTGCAGTCACAAAAACCATCAAGCACTATGATGAAACTGGCTCTCATGAGGACCGCCACAGGAATGGAAGACCCAGAGTTACCGCTGCTGCAGAGTATAAGTTCATTAGATTTACCAGCCTCAGAAAAATAAATGCTTCACAGAGTTCAAGTGACAGAAACATCTCAACATCAACTGTTCAGAGGGCACTGTGTGAATCAGGCCTTCATGGTCGAATTGCTGTAAAGAAACCACTACTAAAGGACACCAATAAGAAGAAGAGACCTGCTTGGGCCAAGAAACACGAGCAATGGACATTAGACCGAAGGAAATTTGTCGTTTGGTCTGGAGTCCAAATTTGAGATTTTTGGTTCCAACCGCCGTGTCTTTGTGAGACACGGTGTGGGTGAACAGATTATCTCTGCATGTGTAGTTCCCACCTTAAAGCATGGAGGAGGAGGTGTTATGGTGTGGGAGTGCTTTGCTGGTGACACTGTCTGTGATTTATTTAGAATTCAAGGCACACTTAACCAGCATGGCTACCACAGCATTCTGCAGCGATACGCCATCCCATCTGGTTTGGGCTTAGAGGGACTATAATTTGTTTTTCAACAGGACAATGACCCAACACACCTCCAGGCTGTGTAAGGGCTATTTGACCAAGAAGGAGAGTGATGCATCAGATGACCTGGCCTCCACAATCCCCCGACCTCAACCCAATTGAGATGGTTTGGGATGAGTCGGACCGCAGAGTGAAGGAAAAGCAGCCAACAAGTGCTCAGCATATGTGGGAACTACTTCAACACTGTTGGAAAAGCATTCCAGGTGAAGATGGTTGAGAGAATGCCAAGAGTGTGCAAAGCTGTCATCAATGCAAAGGGTGGCTACTTTGAAGAATCACAAATATGATATTTTGATTGAACACTTTTTTTGGTTACTACATGATTCCATATGTGTTATTTCATAGTTTTGATGTCTTCACTATTATTCTACAATGTAGAAAATAGTAAAAATAAAGAAAACCCTTGAATGAGTAGGTGTGTCCAAACTTTTGACTGGTACTGTCACACACACACACAGACAGCAGCAAGTAGCCTAGCAGTTAAGAGCGTTGGGCCGGTAACCGAAAGGTCGCTGGTCGAATCACCGAGCTGACTATATGAAAAATCTTTCGATGTGCCCTTGAGCAGGGCACTCAACCCTAATTTCTCCTGTAAGTTGCTCTGGATAAGAGCGTCTGCTAAATGACAAAAAAGTTACATGTAAATAGCAACAAACAAACACATCTCGCAAAACACTATCTCACACATGCTGACTAGAGAGCAGACGGGGCTCTTTGAACACAGCTGGGCCGTGGGCGAGATGATGCAACGCACTGAGACAGACAGTGATGGTGTTGATTGGAGAGTGTGTGTGTGTAGCCTAGTGTGCTAGAAACACGCATGTTGCTCTGTCGCCATCCTGCGCCAGTACAATCTATTCCCCTTTACAATAGTACACACAGGCCGTACTATACAGAATGGAGGAAAGTGGAGAGACAGAAATGGGGAGAGCAATAATACTTTAGATGAGAAGGAAAAGGAAGAGAGGAAGAGGGGGATACAGAAAGAAGAGGATATATTTGATACTTTTTGGATTATTCTCCCTTTCCTCTGACATAATCTTGTAGTGTGGTAAAGTAGCATTAGTTTGGTTTAGTACATAGATGAGAGAAGACTGAATAAGATGACAGGGGAGCAGAGCAGAGCAGGCCTAATGTTAGGACAGTGTTGTTTAGAACATTGGTGAGATGAGAGAAGACTGAATAAGATGACAGGGGAGCAGAGCAGGACTAGTGTTAGGACAGTGTGGATTGTCTGATGTGACACAGTCATTAAAGTTGAGGACTAGAGGGGCCCCTGCTGCTAGACGTCTTCACTCTGAGGAGAAATAAGGACAGGAGAGAGGGGAGGAAAATGGGGGAGGAACTGGTAGAGGAGGCAGTATAGTATGTGTGTGTAAGGGGGGGTAGAAAGAGGAGAGGATGGGAGAAAGAGCTGTGCAAAAGTTGACATCGACAAATGGGCAGTTGTGGGTGTAGGGGGTTACAATGTATGATGGGTATGTGTGGTCCTGACTCCAAGGTGGGTAATGTAGTTTTAACTATGCTAAACTTATCTCCTCCGTCTGTAAGATCTGTTGGTTTGTTTGTATTGTAGTTCTGACTGACTTGACTGACTAGTGCTGTAGTAGTAACAGTGTTGTTGGTGTTGTCTAACAGTGTGCACCTGTATCGCTCTTCCTTCCAGTCTGTACGGTGCGCTGTCAGAAGTTCCTCATCTCTCGTGTTGGTGAAGACTGGATCTTCCTCATCCTCCTGGGTCTACTCATGGCTCTGGTCAGCTGGGTGGTCGACTTCGCTATCGCCATCTGTCTACAAGGTAAAGGAGGAGGGAGTTGGAAGGGAGGGAAGGTGAGGTAGACTTGGTCTAATGATGGCTCTGGTCAGCTGTACACTCTGTTCCTTTGGCTGAATCATTTCATCTGACGCCTCTCCTGCATGCAGCTAAATAAGACATTAAACCACTCCAGATCATTTCAGACACTGTGGCTTACGCACGCACACCCCTCAAACCAGGGTGTGTGTGTTCATGATGAGCTGCAGTGCAGATTAATGTCTCCCTGAGCTGCAGGTGTGTGTTTGTGTGTACGATTAGCTTAAATCTGGTTTAATGTCATCTTTGCAGCATGACACTGTGTTTGTGTGTGTAGCATGTATGCTGTGTGTTCAGAAGGTGTGTGGGTGTCAATGTGCTTTATCTTCAGTCAAACACACATTTACACACATTGCTGCGGTGTGTCAGGTGGCAGACTGATGCATGTGGAGAAAGTGAAGCGGGGAGAAGAGTGAGTCATTTAGAAGCAAGACGCTCATCCAGACAAATCCGCTCATCCCCCCTTTCTACACACACGCACACACATACACACGCACGCACACACACATACGCACACATACACACGCACATATACACACACTTTTGATCTCTCCCTGTAAACTTTTGGGAGAGTCCTGCGGGTTCTACTGTTGTCAGATATTTGGTCACTGTACTAATGAGTAGGGCTGGGATTTGCCAGGGACATAACGATATGATATTATCACGATACTTAGGTGCCGATACGATATGTATTGCGATTCTCATGATTTCTATATGTTTTCACGATTTATATATTGGATGTACTTTTACTTTATGATTGACATCAAGTTGATATTGGTCTGTGTGCGTGTCCACAGCACAGAAGTGGATGTATGGAGGCCTGGAGAGTAATGTGTTTCTCCAGTACCTGGCCTGGGTCACCTACCCTGTGGTGCTTATAACCTTCTCAGCTGGCTTCACACAGATACTGGCCCCACAGGCCGTAGGTAAGACACACACACACACATTCTGACACAACCATACACAGATACACCCTCCACATACACACACACATACTGACTGCACCATAGCACAATAACCCCCTCTCCCCCGTCTAGGTTCAGGTATCCCAGAGATGAAGACCATTCTGAGGGGTGTAGTGCTGAAAGAATACCTCACCTTTAAAACGTTTGTGGCCAAGGTTATCGGCCTCACCTGTGCCCTGGGCAGTGGCATGCCTCTGGGAAAGGAGGTAAACACACACACACACACACACACAGTACACAGTCCTTTGACGCATACACACACATACACTGTTCTCACAGTCAGGCTTGTGTGAGTGTGTGTGTGTGTGTGTAGCTGTCACTTGTTTCTGCCAGTATAGTACAGTCTGTTCCAGGAGTTATGCAGACACACACTCCATTTGACAGCCAGCAGATGCAATCTGGCTTGAAGACTAAAATCAATCAATATATAGCTGTGATTCACAAGACAAGGGGTTCTCAAAGTGAAACACGCACACAGAGACTGGTGCTGGCGTGGGGTTGTGGTTACACGTGTCATGTGACCCTGTCATACAGCAGAGAGAGAGAGAGATTTTTAAATAATAGATGGGTGGTTTTGGCCTGAGCTAGCTGTGCAGATGTTTGTGTCCTGTGGACTAGTTGTATTGGGGAGAAGTGTTGCTTCTGAACACCAGTAGTAGGTTAGTCTGCGGGGGGTGTCACTTTCAGATACGTTTCCGTTTTAAACCTCTGGACTTGACTCGTTTTTCTATTCGGAAGTGAGTAATACTGAAGTTGTGAATGATTTCCTAAAATACATTTCAAGTAATTCTCTCTCCCTCTCTAGGGTCCATTTGTTCACATTGCCAGTCTGTGTGCTGCACTCCTCAGCAAATTCATGTCACTGTTTGGTGGAATCTACGAGGTAAACCACACCTGGACACACATATACACACATACACACACGTTACCACATTGTTATCAATATGGTCTTTCAGAAAGGAAACACCATGCAAAAAATATGTTTAACCATTTATGAAGAAATTAATAATGCAAGTCTTGGCGATATAGGCTCTGCTCCTTCAGGGTAGCTCACTGCCCAAGCAAAGCGTCAACAAAAATATAAACGCAACATGTAAAGTGTTGGTCCAATGTTTCATGAGCTGAAATAAAACATCCCAGAAATGTTCCATACGCACAAAAAGCTTATTTCTCTCAAATTTGGTGCACAAATGTGTTTACATCCCTGTTAGTACGAACAAAATTCAAATGTACAGTGGGGGAAAAAAGTATTTAGTCAGCCACCAATTGTGCAAGTTCTCCCACTTAAAAAGATGAGAGAGGCCTGTAATTTTCATCATAGGTACACGTCAACTATGACAGACAAAATGAGAAAAACAAATCCAGAAAATCACATTGTAGGATTTTTTATGAATTTATTTGCAAATTATGGTGGAAAATAAGTATTTGGTCAATAACAAAAGTTTCTCAATACTTTGTTATATACCCTTTGTTGGCAATGACACAGGTCAAACGTTTTCTGTAAGTCTTCACAAGGTTTTCACACACTGTTGCTGGTATTTTGGCCCATTCCTCCATGCAGATCTCCTCTAGAGCAGTGATGTTTTGGGGCTGTCGCTGGGCAACACGGACTTTCAACTCCCTCCAAAGATTTTCTATGGGGTTGAGATCTGGAGACTGGCTAGGCCACTCCAGGACCTTGAAATGCTTCTTACGAAGCCACTCCTTCATTGCCCGGGCGATGTGTTTGGGATCATTGTCATGCTGAAAGACCCAGCCACGTTTCATCTTCAATGCCCTTGCTGATGGAAGGAGGTTTTCACTCAAAATCTCACGATACATGGCCACATTCGTTCTTTCCTTTACACGGATCAGTCGTTCTGGTCCCTTTGCAGAAAAACAGCCCCAAAGCATGATGTTTCCACCCCCATGCTTCACAGTAGGTATGGTGTTCTTTGGATGCAACTCAGCATTCTTTGTCCTCCAAACACAACGAGTTGAGTTTTTACCAAAAAGTTCGATTTTGGTTTCATCTGACCATATGACATTCTCCCAATCCTCTTCTGGATCATCCAAATGCACTCTAGCAAACTTCAGACGGGCCTGGACATGTACTGGCTTAAGCAGGGGGACACGTCTGGGACTGTAGGATTTGAGTCCCTGGCGGCGTAGTGTGTTACTGATGGTAGGCTTTGTTACTTTGGTCCCAGCTCTCTGCAGGTCATTCACTAGGTCCCCCCGTGTGGTTCTGGGATTTTTGCTCACTGTTCTTGTGATCATTTTGACCCCACGGGGTGAGATCTTGCATGGAGCCCCAGATCGAGGGAGATTATCAGTGGTCTTGTATGTCTTCCATTTCCTAATAATTGCTCCCACAGTTGATTTCTTCAAACCAAGCTGCTTACCTATTGCAGATTCAGTCTTCCCAGCCTGGTGCAGGTCTACAATTTTGTTTCTGGTGTCCTTTGACAGCTCTTTGGTCTTGGCCATAGTGGAGTTTGGAGTGTGACTGTTTGAGGTTGTGGACAGGTGTCTTTTATACTGATAACAAGTTCAAACAGGTGCCATTAATACAGGTAACGAGTGGAGGACAGAGGAGCCTCTTAAAGAATAAGTTACAGGTCTGTGAGAGCCAGAAATCTTGCTTGTTTGTAGGTGACCAAATACTTATTTTCCACCATAATTTGCAAATAAATTCATTAAAAATCCTACAATGTGATTTTCTGGAATTTTTTTCTCAATTTGTCTGTCATAGTTGACGTGTACCTATGATGACAATTACAGGCCTCTCTCGTCTTTTTAAGTGGGAGAACTTGCACAATTGGTGGCTGACTAAATACTTTTTTTCCCCACTGTATGTACTCACTACTGTAAGCCGCTCTGGAGAAGAGCGTCTGCTAAATGACTAAAATGTAAAAACAAAAAAATATGTTATTGAGCATTTCTCCTTTGCCAAAATAATCCATCCACCTGACAGAAGTGGCATATCAAGAAGCTGATTAAACAGTTTAATCATTACACAGCTGCACCTTGTGCTGGGGACAATAAAAGGCCACAAAAATGTGCAGTTTTGTCACACAACACAATGCCACAGATGTCTCAAGTTTTGAGGGAGCATGCAATTGGCATGATGAATGCAGGAATGTCCACCAGAGCCGTTGCCAGAGAATTTAATGTTCATTTCTCTACCATAAGCTGCCTCAACGTCGTTTTAGAGAATTTGGCAGTACGTCCTTACAACATCAGACCACGTGTATGGCGTCGTGTGGGCGAGCGGTTTTCTGATGTCAACATTGTGAACAGAGTGCCCCATGGTGACGGTGGGGTTATGGTATGGGCAGGCATAAGCTACGGACAACAAACACAATTGCATTTTATCGAAGGCAATTTGAATGCACAGAGATACAGTGATGACATCCTGAGGCCCATTGTCGTGCCATTCATCCGCCGCCATCACCTCATGTTTCAGCATGATAATGCATGCACCCATGCCACAAGGATCTGTACACAATTCCTGGAAGTTGAAAATGTCCCAGTTCTTTCATGGCCTGCATACTCACCAGCCATGTCACCCATTGAGCATGTTTGGGATGCTCTGGATTGACGTGTACGACAGCGTGTTCCAGTTCCCGCCAATATCCAGTAACTTCACACAGCCATTGAAGAGGAGTTAAACAACATTCCACAGGCCACAATCAACAGCGTGATCAACTCTGTGCGAAGGAGATGTGTCAGACTGACTCCATCCGAGTAGCACAAGATATTACGCTGCTCGACTGCTGGACAGCGCACATAGCAGTCCACAGTAATTTGGTCCAGCACGATGGGTGATAGATATGAGTCACGCACCGCTACAGTAATGACTGTAGCAGAGTGACTTGCATCAGGGTATAAGATGCCTCCATACACACAATGTACAAGCATGCATGATAACTTGCTTAACAGGCTACTACTATCCTAAAAATAGTACACTCCATAGATATGCCTAACCTGGTGCTTCATGAGCACTACAGCGAGAATGAAGATAACAGACCTATTTAATAGACAACTGAAATAATGCATGTTTATCCTGTAAGGGGGCAATCTGGGATAAACCAGACGACAAAATTGATTGCACCAGCCAATAGATAAATCACAATAATACACAAAAACCACACAAAACATAAACTGTAAAAGCAGCACGCAGTTAATGAACATATAGTTCATGTAAAAGCCTCATAGCATGGGTTAAAGATCTGTGGAACTGGATAAAAATGAATTAGTCTGCCATCGTACTGCGACGCTGCAAGCAGATGCTGTGGAAGGGGTGGCTAGTGTTGCCTCTATAGCACCATGACCTCGTGTGCTCTTGCCAATAGCAATAGTAACAACCATGCCAACGATTATGTGCAGATAATACAGGACTTAACACGACATTGTTAGCACGACTTTCACACTGCAAGGTGATGGAAGCAGAGCCTAATCATGCACATACTCCTCGAATGCAATATCGGCAGCCATGCCATAATGCAACACTGTGTGCAGATAATGAAGCAAGAATATTAGAGTTTACGAGCATCACCACAGCATTAAGAGTTGCAGCATAACACATGATAGAACCAGTATGTGAGACATGATAACAAATTGAAACAGAAGCTGAATTAATAACAGGAGCTAAAACATGATACTAGAATGAAGCGATCACTACAATTAGCATACAATACAATAGCATATGGTAGAATTGTTATCACTAAAAACGACTAGACTACGAGATGGACCGACAGGGAGGGACAATCTACAGTCGTGGTCAAAAGTTTTGAGAATGACACAAGTATTGGTCTTCACAAAGTTTATTGCTTCAGTGTTTTTAGATATTTTTGTCAGATGTTACTATGGTATACTGAAGTATAATTACAAGCATTCCATAAGTGTCAAAGGCTTTTATTAATACATTAAGTTTTGCAGTGTTGACCCTTCTTTTTCAAGACCTCTGCAATCCGCCCTGGCATGCTGTCAATTAACTTCTGGGCCACATCCTGACTGATGGCAGCCCATTCTTGCATAATCAATGCTTGGAGTTTGTCAGAATTTGTGGGTTTTTGGTTGTCCACCAGCCTCTTGAGGATCGATCACAAGTTCTCAATGGGATTAAGGTCTGGGGAGTTTCCTGGCCATGGACCCAAAATGTTGATGTTTTGTTCCCCGAGCCACTTAGTTATCACTTTTGCCTTATGGCAAGGTGCTCCATCATGCTGGAAAGGCATTGGTCGTCAGCAAACTGTTCTTGGATGGTTGGGAGAAGTTGCTCTCGGAGGATGTGTTGGTACCATTCTTTATTCATGGCTGTGTTCTCAGGCAAAATTGTGAGTGAGCCCACTCCCTTGGCTGAGAAGCAACCCCACACATGAATGGTCTCAGGATGCTTTACTGTTGGCATGACACAGGACTGATGGTAGCGCTCACCTTGTCGTTTCTGGATGCCCCAAACAATCGGAAAGGGGATTCATCAGAGAAAATGACTTTACCCCAGTCCTCAGCAGTCCAATCCCTGTACCTTTTGCAGAATATCAGTCTGTCCCTGATGTTTTTCCTGGAGAGAAGTGGCTTCTTTGCTGCCCTTCTTGACACCAGGCCATCCTCCAAAAGTCTTTGCCTCACTATGCGTGCAGATGCACTCACACCTGCCTGCTGCCATTCCTGAGCAAGCTCTACACTGGTGGTGCCCCGATCCCGCAGCTGAATCAACTTTAAGAGACGGTCCTGGCGCTTGCTGGACTTTCTTGGGCGTCCTGACACCTTTTTCACAACAATTGAACCTCTCTCCTTGAAGTTCTTGATGATCTGATAAATTATTGATTTAGGTGCAATCTTACTAGCAGCAATATCCTTGCCTGTGAAGCCCTTTATGTGCAAAGCAATGATGACGGCACGTGTTTCCTTGCAGGTAACCATGGTTAATAGAGTAAGAACAATGATTTCAAGCACCACCCTCCTTTTAAAGCTTCCAGTCTGTTATTCTAACTCAATCAGCATGACAGAGTGATCTCCAGCCTTGTCCTCGTCAACACTCTCACCTGTGTTAACGAGAGAATCACTGACATGATGGCAGCTGGTCCTTTTGTGGCAGGGCTGAAATGCAGTGGAAATTAAATTAATTTTCATGGCAAAGAGGGACATTGCAATTATTTGCAATTCATCTGATCACTCTTCATGACATTCTGGAGTAAATGCAAATTGCCATCAAAACTGAGGCAGCAGACTGTGAAAATTAGTATTTGTGTCATATGTAAAATGCATGACACATGATTAAACATGGCTAATAAATACAGGGCCTAAACCTACTGCTGCAGATAAGATGACTAATGTCACTGAAAGATACCGTTAAATGTATGCTAATAGTGTGACTCATTGCAACATTATGCACTAATGATCTTGCAATACTCTGGTTAGCTCATAGCAGAAGCCGCAAGTGTAGCTATACAAGCACACTATTCCAGACAAGTTTGCATGTTAAATTGAATGTGTTTCTAGCTAAATGTATATGGAAAGGTTACAGAAGTCAGAATATGTACAAAAATGTAAGTGTGACTGCCGGCACAAGTCACGCTAGCTAATGTGACTGGAAGGCACCGTAAATGTATCGCTGATACTATAGTGTCTTGCAGCGGTCTCGTGAACTGCGCGACACATAATGGACTACTATCGATATTGATTGCTTAACTAATTAAATTAGCGGCCACATGAGACCAAATACTATCAAATCGGCGTGATAAGCACCATCTCCTTGCTCATGTCATCAAGAAAACATTGCTACTCACTGTATATCGACACATATAGGCTAGCGTAGGCTACTTCCTCCTAAATGGGCGAGGGCAGATTCTCCGTGATGAGGTGTGTTAACCAAGCGCACAGACCCTGCCTGAAGCTGGCATGGGAACTAACAAAGTATACAATAGTCACGAGACTAATCTGCTAGCTAGCTAGTTGTAGCCGCTATTGATTGCCAACAGTAGAGCAGCGATGTGGATTGATCCTCGCAATTAATTACGTCCCCTCAGCAGGCAGACGTGCCACATGAGCATATTGAACGACACAGGCGAGGTTCAAACACAGCTAGCGAGCATTCGCTAAGAGAATTTCGTATCAGAAAGCGACAGCATGACGAGTAACGGCTAGCTACAGGAGCAGGGTCAATGCTGCAAAATAAGCTAATGCATACTAGCAGTAGCAGCAAGCAGCAGCATGATATATGAGCAGAACCGATCAGCTTAATAGACCGCCAAATAAGGTAGGCGTGATTGTTACTAGCATCTAATTGGTGCAATCTCAGCTTGATGCGTCAGCTGAGGCGGGCACTCGGGTTCCCTTTCTGAACTGGCTTCGCTTTATTAGTCCTTTGCTTTCTTCTTTCAGCCTCTGATATTTCACTTCCATACCCTAACTTTTTTAACAGTACTCTCCCTTATACACCTCAAATTTAAACCACAGTACAAACACAGTACATCTTGTCACTAGATCTATCCATCATCTAGTGTAGCCACTGATCAAGCAGTCAAACCAACTCCACTATCTTTGAGATGCCATAGTAATTCACTGAACAGACTCCTCTCTCCCTTAAGACAGAACTGTACTGTAGGTTAGTTTTATATGGAAAAGTTTCCTTGTTTCTCTGAACTCCTAAATCAGGCCGATCGACATCATCTTTCTCTCCCTCTTCCTCCCTCACTCTCTCTGATGGGGGTAAGAGAGGGGAGATGGGCTGTGATAGCTCTGTAAGTGCTTAGGAGGAGCTGTGAGAAACACACAGTTCTGATTCTCCAATCTGTTTGTTCCTCCTCCTAATTGACTGCTCCTGTCTGCGTCGGCTCAATACCACACCAGGCCTGTTAGTGGGCTGGCTCAGAGGATAGACTTGACTTGGAGAAAAAGAGAAACACGTCACACATTACCAGTTTACAGAATGTTTTCTCTCTTGACTGTTCCTCTGAGTATATGTCCAGAATGCATAGGTATTTATTTGCTTACGTACGCACCCCACACACACACACACACACACACACACACACACACACACAAACACACAGTACATACATTTACGCAAGTAACATAACATAATAAATATTTCAACCAGCATGTTATTTGCAAACTAATTAAATAAACCTCATCTGTAATCTCCCTAGCTATACTACAGGGAGCGATAAATAAATGTAGGGATACATAAATTAAGAAAAGCAAGGGAGAGCGAGCGAGATGGAGGTAAAGACAGACAACCAGGCAAAGAGGAGTAGAGAGATAGAAAGTTGAAAGACTATGCTTGTTCCGCTTGGGCCTTAGGGGACAGAGGGAACGAGAGAGAGGGAATCTTTGACTCATCTCTCTGCACTCTGAAGATGAGACCGCTGTTCCCTCTGTCAGTGTGTGTGTGAAGGGATGGGGGCCGGGGGGACAGGGGCAATGAAGAATCTTTGAAGCAAACTCCCAAGTCCCCTCAAGTGTGGAGAACTCCTTTGCTGCATACCCCTGTCTGTCTGTCTGTCTGTCTGTCTGTCTGTCTGTCTCCCTCCCCTTAATCATCTTCTCCTTCTCTCCCTCTACTCCCTCTAGCCTCTTTCTCCTTCCATCATCCTCTCTCTCTTTCTACCCCTCCTCTCTGTGTTGTATCTGTACTGTAAATTAATATGGTGCATTTTATGGCATACTAATGACAAGTGTGTGTGTGTGTGGGGGGGGTGGTGTTTAGTACACATACACACTCACCACTCTGTTTCACTAACATGCTGCTTAAAGGAGCCAAGCCTCATAGGAAACAAGGTAAAGCATGGCTGGAGATGAAGGGCAGAACATCCGCCATAACTTCCTCCTCTCCAGGACTCCATATCCCATTTCTCTACCACCTGTTCAAATTACATAACTGTAATCCATCTGTAATCCATCTGTAGTCCCATGCCATACTGTGTTTGCAAAAGTTTTATTACAATCGACTGTACCGTGTGGTTGTTTGGGCAGTGTCATTGATCCAATCTCTTCGTGCCATCTAGCAAAGTAAAGCAAGTCAATATTATCAAAACTGTTTTATGAAAGACGTTTTATATTTGCAGGAATGTTCTTTGCTATTTAGAGTGCTGAGAAATGTAGACTATGAGAGTTTGTGGTCCCGATGCCGATTGGTTTTGGCACCAAATATAATATTTTTTTGTGATTCCACACAAATTACTCTTCCATCCATGCATTTGTTCATTCATATTGGAGAGGGGTTCTTCATATTTCTTGGTCGGAGTGAGAGTGACAGGCAAACGGAGGCAAACGTTTTAACTCAGTGTTTCCCAAACTCGGACCTGGGAACCCCAAGGGGTGCACGTTTTGTTTTTTGCCCTAGCACTACACAGCTGAACCAAAACATGCACCCCTTGGGGTCCCCAGGACTGAGTTTGGGGAAACGCTGAATTAATTAAATGTACCCATTTGAATCTTTGAGAATTGTACTTATAAGTGCCTCATGAGCTTAGTTCAACTTTCATACCCCATCAGAACCCAAAATATAAGCTTGTTTCACTCCAATGTTTGTTTTACAAAGTACATGTAAACACAATTAGCCTCAAAACATGGTTAAAACTAGAATTGTGATATCATGGATGGTCAGTCCTTGCATCAATAGCTCTGTCCATGAATCTGAGAGTGGATACACTTCTCCAGCCCTATCCCTCAGCTTTTTACTGAAACGGGTGAGAGGAGGCTTTGTTATTGTTTAATGGTGAAATGCATTATGGGTAAAATGTATTTAAACTCTGCATTTCATCCACAACAGCTCTGACAGGGGAAGGTTGGGCTATACTTGCTTATGTGCATGCTAATTGCTATCAGGCATTACAGAGGCCTGCCCAATCCAGTTGATAATGCTCTTCGTCCTGTTTATGATTTTGTTAATATTGTAGTAGCCTACTTTTGGCCCTTATCTATTCCCCATTTCTGCACATAAAAGCCCTAACCTTGGACAGAAAAACGTAACATCCTTGTCTGCCTCGTTCCACACTGCTAGGTCTACATCCACCCCGACAACGGCCTAGCCTACCTCACAGGGTGTGTGTGTGTGTGTGTCTGTAAATGTAAATACACCTCTCCCTATGTGTTTACAGAATGAGTCGAGGAACATTGAGATGTTGGCAGCTGCCTGTGCTGTGGGGGTCGGCTGCTGTTTCGCTGCCCCTATAGGAGGTGAGTGACACCAACATCCCACTGGACACAAACTGGTGGAATCAACGTTGTTTCAGTGTAATTTGTCAACGTATTCTGAAGTGGAATCTACTTTGGATTTGCAAAAAGTCATCAACGTAAACTGTTGTTTTGAGGGTGAAATTTCACCAACATGATTGTCATCATGGTAACCAAATTTCAACATAGACAAACCTTGTATAAAATATGTTGAATTTGTACCTTTTAAAACAACGTCAGATCTTCAACGTTATATCCACTATCCGGAAAAAGGGTCCCATCCAGGGTTTTAATGTAGCCTAGCCCTTAGCTATGATGTTTGTCACTGACTATTACCAATGTGCTATCCTGAGAATGATTGTTGAGAGATCTCCACTTAAAAACTAAATAGATACCCTGTTGCTATCGAAGTCATTCCAAAGGATAGGTTTAACAGAGCAAATGAAATGTGACCATACTTTATCATTCTTATATCATCAATGATGCTATTTAGGCCTATATATACGTATAGCATTTGCAAAGTCATCAACAGCTATTGTCTCAATTCAACCCAGGATTCAACAGAAAATACATTTACATTTACGTCATTTAGCAGACGCTCTTATCCAGAGCGACTTACAAATAGGTGCATTCACCTTATAGCCAGTGGGATAACCACTTTAATAGACTACATAGGCCTATGGTTTCAAGCTCTGGTTGATTTCAAATGTAATGACATTTAGTGATATTGAATTGTTTGGTTGTCAACACAACCAAATATATAAAATAAATATTATTATTTTTATTATTATTATATTTTTTGTAGGGCTGTCAAAAATAGCGCGTTAACGACGTTAATTAGTTGTTTGCTGTTAATTACGTCAATTTTTTTAACGCATTTCACGCATGCGCAGTGTGACAAATTATTCAGGTCAGGAAAGTGGTTGGGAGCTAGAGGCGAGATGGAGCAAGGTGAGCAAAGTGGGCCTATTGACGGATTCAAATATAAAAAGAATGATGATGGTACAGTTAACAAGTACAGGTTATTTGCAAGATTTGTAGAAGGAGTTTCAATTTCACCGGAGCTGTTCAAGCTGTGAAGTACCATGTCAACGCAAACATGCGTTTGCTGGGCCGTCAGATTCAGCAAGTGGTTTGCGCCAGACCACGCTGAATGTTTGCAGGCAATTAACAAAATCAACCTCAGATAATTTGACCAACACAATAGCAAAATGGATTGCAAAGGATTGTAGACCCATTAGCATTGTAGAAGACTCAGGTTTCCTTGATGTTTGCAAGTGGCGTCTCAAGACTCATTCTATAAGCCACCGTCAAGAGCCACAGCCAAAGACAAATATTATGGTGTGTAGTATGTTTCAGCTTGATTTAAAACACCATTATTTGGCTGTGTTAATAAACAGACATAATATGAAAATTATGTATCTGTGTCCTGTTATTTATCTTTTGGTATGCATTTCAGAAAAAAAATGGTTAGGATTCAGGTGTAATTGCAAATAGTGATTAATCATGATTAATCCACTGAAAATTCTGATTAATTTGATTAAAAATTTTAATCATTTGACAGCCCTAATTTTTTGTTGTAGTACCTTTTACCCCTTTTTCGAGATATCCAATCGCTGCAACTCCCGTACGGACTCCGAAACACGATCCTGCCAAGCTGTACTGCTTCTTGACACACTGCTCGCTTAACCTGGAAGCCAGCCACATCAATGTGTCGGAGGAAACACCGTACAACTCCGTACAGCATGCGCACGCCCCGCTACAAGGAGTCGCTAGAGCGCAATGGGACAAGGACATCGACATCCCGGCCGGCCAAACCCTCCCCTAACCCGGATGACGCTGGGCCAATTGTGCACTGCCTCATGGGTCTCCCAGTCGTGGCCGGCTGTGACAAAGCCTGGGATCAAAGCCGGGTCTGTAGTGACGCCTCTAACACTGCGCCACTTTGGAGGCCCAAACATAAAAATGTTGAAGGAGATGTGTCTTCTGCTTAGATAGTTCCATCTGTGCCACTGACTTAGTCTGGCTTTAATTCCAGTTTGTCTACAAATTAATAATTTATATGTTGGATTCACGTCTCCATCTCAACCAAAAATCTATGTTAAAGAATAGGACTAAATCAAACATGAATTTGAAGTGCATTTAAACTTTGGTTTGATTTGATTTAGTGATAACACATTTGAAATTCAACTAACTTTTGGCAGTCTTTTTGAGTGGGTGAGTATATAGGTTGTAATCTCATTGATCAACGTCTCAACCAAATATTATGCAATTATTCACGTTGAAATTACGGGGTGTGCCCAGTGGGATAACACTCACTGATTGATACACTGGCTGGGTCAGAGATTGCAAGGTTTACTCCTTCCCCCTTCACTCCCCTGATTGGGGCATAGTTACTTTGATAATGTTCCTGTGCGTTCCTGAGAAATTGATTAATGTGTGTGTGTTTTGTAGGTGTGCTGTTCAGTATTGAGGTAACGTCTACGTTCTTTGCGGTGAGGAATTACTGGAGAGGGTTCTTCGCTGCTACCTTCAGTGCCTTCATCTTCAGAGTCCTGGCCGTGTGGAATAAAGACGAGGGTAAGACCGGTCTACATGTATACTGAACAAAAATATAAACGCAACATGTAAAGTGTTTGTCCCATGTTTCATGAGCTGAAATAAAAGATCCCTGAAATGTTCCATACGCACAAAAAGCTTAACATTTTGTGCACACATTTGTTTACATCCCTGTTAGTGAGCATTTCTCCTTTGCCAAGATAATCCATCCAGCTGACAGGTGTGGCATATCAGGAAGCTGATTAAACAGCATGATCATTACACAGGTGCACCTTGTCCTGAGGACAATAAAAGGCCATTTTAAAATGTGCAGTTTTGTCACACAACACAGTTTTGCCACAGATGTCTCAAGTTTTGAGGGAGCGTGCAATTGGCGTGCTGACTGCAGGAATGTCCACCAGAGCTGTTGCCAGATAATTGAATGTTCATTTCTCTACCATTAGCCGCCTCCAACGTCGTTTTAGAGAATTTGGCAGTACGTCCAACGGGCCTCACAACTGTACAGTCGTGGTCCAACGTTTTGAGAATGACACAAGTAATGGTCTTAACAAAGTTCGCTGCTTCAGTGTTATGAGATATTTTTGTCAGCTGTTACTATGGTATACTGAAGGCAGTAAAAAGGTCGCTGTTCTAATAGGATAGAAAAGCATATGCTGTTAAGTGCTCTGGATAAGAGCGTCTGCTAAATGACTAAAATGTAAATGTAAATGTAAGTCTAATTACAAGCATTCCATAAGTGGCAAAGGGTTTTATTGACAATTACATTAAGTTTATGCAAAGAGTCAATATTTGCAGTGTTGACCCTTCTTTTTCAAGACCTCTGCAATCTGCCCTGGCATGCTGTCAATTAACTTCTGGGCCACATCCTGACTGATGGCAGCCCATTCTTGCATAATCAATGCTTGGAGTTTGTCAGAATTTGTGGGTTTTTGGTTGTCCACCCGCCTCTTGAGGATCGACCACAAGTTCTCAATGGGATTAAGGTCTGGGGAGTTTCCTGGCCATGGACCCAAAATGTCGATGTTTTGTTCCCCGAGCCACTTAGTTATCACTTTTGCCTTATGGCAAGGTCCATCATGCTGGAAAAGGCATTGGTCGTCACCAAACTGTTCTTGGATGGTTGGCAGAAGCTGCTCTCGGAGGATGTGTTGGTACCATTCTTTATTCATGGCTGTGTTCTTAGGCAAAATTGTGAGTGAGCCCACTCCCTTGGCTGAGAAGCAACCCCACACATGAATGGTCTCAGGATGCTTTACTGTTGGTATGACACAGGACTGATTGTAGAGCTCACCTTGTCTTTTCCGGACAAGGTGTTTTCCGGATGCCCCAAACAATCGGAAAGGGGATTCATCAGAGAAAATGACTTTACCCCAGTCCTCAGCAGTCCAATCCCTGTACCTTTTGCAGAATATCAGTCTGTCCCTGATGTTTTTCCTGGAGAGAAGTGGCTTCTTTGCTGCCCTTCTTGACACCAGGCCATCCTACAAAAGTCTTCGCCTCACTGTGCGTACAGATGCACTCACACCTGCCTGCTGCCATTCCTGAGCAAGCTCTGCATTGGTGGTGTCCCGATCCCGCAGCTGAATCAACTTTAGGAGACGGTCCTGGCGCTTGCTGGACTTTCTTGGGTGCCCTGACGCCTTCTTCACAACAATTGAACCACTCTCCTTGAAGTTCTTGATGATCCGATAAATGGTTGATTTAGGTGCAATCTTACTAGCAGCAATATCCTTGCCTGTGAAGCCCTTTTTGTGCAAAGCAATGATGACGGCACGCGTTTCCTTGCAGGTAACCATGGTTAACAGAGCAAGAACAATGATTTCAAGCACCACCCTCCTTTTAAAGCTTCCAGTCTGTTATTTTAACTCAATCAGCATGACAGAGTGATCTCCAGCCTTGTCCTCGTCAACACTCTCACCTGTGTTAACGAGAGAATCACTGACATGATGGCAGCTGGTCCTTTTGTGGCAGGGTTGAAATGCAGTGTAAATGTTTTTTGGGGATTAAGTTCATTTTCATGGCAAAGAGGGACTTTGCAATTAATTGCAATTCATCTGATCACTCTTAATTACATTCTGGAGTATATGCACATTGCCATCATCAAAACTTTTGACCACGACTGTACACATTTCCTGGAAGCTGAAAGTGTCACAGTTCTTCCATGGCCTTCATACTCACCAGACATGTCACCCATTGAGCATGTTTGGGATGCTCTGGATCAAGT